>NW_011948412.1:17288726-17461631 GCF_000503995.2 Ceratosolen solmsi marchali | reverse complement strand
TGAAGGTTTCTTTTGATTTATATTTTACCCGAATGAAATTTGCTTTTAATCCTTCTAACAAAAACTTAATCGTCTAGAAAGCTTGAAAATTCTTGAAGCTTGACTGACTAATATCTTTTTTTTATATTAAATCATTGATTCATATTTTTAAATTTTATGTACATATATTTTATTTGAATATTCATGAAAAATAATAAGACCGAATTAATAAAAATTCTACAATAAATATCACCTCTTGTTATATGTATATTTCTAAAATTTTAATATTAATTGAAAACATTTTTTTTTTTATTTTAATTAAAAGTGTGCGATACAGTGTTTGATATTAAAATTTCGAATTGACAAGATTATATTTGTTAATTCAAATAATAAAACTTACTTTAATCCATTTGCACCGTTAACTTCTAAATGAATTTAATAACTTATTTAATAATATAATTTATGTTTAATCAATGATTTTTTTCTCTAAGCCTCAATACGTTTGTCTATCGATCCTCGTCCTAATACACTTACACGACTTTCAATTATTTTACAGAAATCAAGTAAAGGTGGCAAAGAACAATCAAGCCCAGTCAAGGTAGAGAGAAAACTAAACTGCCTTAATAATCTTGACATATAATTAAAAATTTTATGTATGCTTCTTAGAAAATTTATTAATTTTGTTTATTATGACAGCTTTAAATTTAATTTTAATTAAGAATAATTACATACCAACTGCTTGTAAAAATATTTATTGCTCATTTATTATTCTATTTATATTAAAAATAGAAACGCAACTACTCTACATTTCTTCATTATATATTTATTTGAATTATTTATATCAATAATTTTGACTTCGAAAAAAGTGTACAATATTTTATAATAAGAGTAAAATTAATGTTGGTTTATAATATTTCTTATTTATATGAAAAATTATTTTTTTACTTATTTTAACCCTTTATTTCTTAATTATCTTATTACCGTAATATAAATAAAATCTATGTATCTTGTTGAATATATATATATATATATATATATATATATATATATTTATTCAACTGATATTCTTATTTAAAAGCAGATATCTTTGTTGATCGTAGAATATAATTTTCATTTTTTTATTTTACAGCCAACGATACTTTTGCAATAATTTTCAAAGATTCTGAAAGAGTATTCATTTGTATTAAATTTATATTTATTATTGCTTATATATTGAAAGAATTTTATATACTTATTATTTGTCAGTTTAAAATAAAAGTACGTTTAATACTTATCTTTTATAAATATTGAATTAACCAAAAGATTATTGTATATTCTACATGTACAGTTACTTTAATTTAAATAAGTCTGCATGAATTAATAAAGAATATATAATTTACATGTAATTCATAAAATAGGATACTCTTGTATTTAATATTATGTTTTGTATTTTTGAAGTCACTCGCGTAAATTAATATTATGATCACATTTTTACAATTTAAAAAAAAATATCGAGTGCATCTTTTGCTTGCATTTTTAATTATTTTCAAGAATTATTTTGTTATTATGCGTTTTATAAAACAAAACAGCAACGGCAAAAACGTAATAGGTCATATTATTACGATGTGATTTTTTATGTAAAAATCAATGTATTACAATGGTGACATTTCTATAAATTTTTCACAGTGCAAATTTATAGAACGTTTCGCCGTATTGGTTGAACGCAATGTAGAAGTTAAATAACTTTTTGTATACAATTAAATACACATAAAAATTTATATATTCTTTAGTCTTTCTTTGAATAAATAGTGAATTTTTGCGTTTAATTTATTATTACATTAAAAAATTATTTATAAAAGTCTAAAACCATTATAAAAATATATTCTTTGAAAGTAACAATGAGAACTAAAGGGTTAACATTCGCTTCAAATAAATATATATAGGCATTGCTTTTTTAGGTGCACACTGAAAGGGATGTAAAATCTGATGTTTGTTTTACATAAATACTTTTAAAAAATAATAAATATTTTCACTTCAAGATTAATAGTAGTTTATTAAGGGTTTCACTTCTAATAGCATACTGTTATTTTTAATAAAATTTATATATCAAGCGTCAATAATTTCCAGATAATAATCAATTTTATTTTGCAAGTTTAATATATCGATAAATGCTATATTTAATACAAAATTTTATTATATATATCTGATATATAAATCCAATGATGAGTAATTTCAATACAAATGATTTAAATATTTATCAAAATATCAGGTACCAATCTCTTTTTTGTGCAACTAATATAATGTGGTATTGTATGCAATTTTATGTGATGAACTTGATGTTTGAAAAATTGCATTTTTTAAATTAGTACTTGTTATCAATGATTATTTATTTATATATTTGTCTTCGATATTTCTTAATACATAGACATGTTTAATCAAATTTGTCTATAACAAAATGATTTATTTTTTACTTCTTAAACAGTAAATTGTATTACGCCATTATGATTGTCGGATGATAGATTTCAGAAAATCATTTAAATTTGATAATCTATAATTAATATTTTTTCTTATAAATACATTTTTTTGGACAAATGGCAACAGAGTTTTACTATATATATATATGCATTGATTTATACGAATGAAATATTCATTTAGTTTTTACTAGCAAAGTAACACTTTTACATCTTATTAACTATGCAATTAGTATTCAAATATTGAGAATAAGACAAAATGTCTTTAATTTGTTATATATTTAATATATTTATTAAATAAACATATAAAATATAAATCTTATAAAATGTTTCTTTTTTTTTTACATGTTTGAATAATTTATTTTTATTATAAATTTAATTTTTACTGCTTAAAATAAAAATCAAAAAAATTGAATGAATTTAGGAAATAATTTATAAATAAATGCAAGGATTGTTAACGTTATTTTCAAATTGTCGTCACACATTTTTAATACAAACTGTTGAATGTATTTATTGCCGATGAAATGCAAATTTTCTTCATTATTTGAAATTTTGTTAAGATACATATATAAATAAAGTACAATTAAATGATATTGCGAAAGCACACAACATACGTAAATGAGATATCTTTCAGAAAAAGCTTTTCTGTATCAATTCTGGTCAACGGCGCGGACGACGAGGAATGAAGAAGGTGCCCTCGGTGACTTTGACACAATTTTTTTTTCAAACATTCTTACTCCATACCAACAATTAATCACACTTCCCAATAACTTTCATGAAAAACATGTTGTGTAAAAAAAAGTATTTTTTTATGATATAATAATTACATTTAAGAGCCGAATAGTTTTACGGGCCTCTATCAATATCTATTATTATCGTAAGAAAATATTGTTTTATTAATACACACGTACTTTGTTATTCTTTTTGTTGTTGTAAATTGTCTGTCTCAATCAATAGGTGAGTTGCATGATGCTCATGTAATATGTATCGTTATCATTTATGATTTGCTACTAATGCTTATTAATTTATGATAATTATATTGATAATAAATTTATTAAATTTTTAAAATTTTCAATAGGTATGTCTATAAAGTTGTTAGATTTATACACTAAATGAAAATATTAATTAAGAACGTTTTGTGAAATAAATACATTTATTGAATTATTAAGCACTTTTAATTCTAAACACATCAATGTTGCAAAGGTTTAACAAACATTTCTTTTTCTTAATATATCAAATGGTTCCGAAATATTTTAGTCAAGTATATAATACGTAATACGTAAGATTGGACAATGATAACAATAATATTTATTTTATAATTTAAAAATAAAGCGCAGCTTTAAAAATCTAATATATAATAATGTAATATACGATCTCCTTATCACAATATTAATCATATTAATAACTAACAATTTGTTAAAATTGCATAAATCGATTAGGGGATCTCCTTTCATTATAAACCATAAAATTCATTGGAAATTCGTGGAAGTATCATGGCTTGTCCAGTTACATACGATTAATAAAATTATATGTGCACGTAATTGAAAAATAAGTTGGATGCTTCCAGAAATCATTAAAGGGCCGTTTATGATTTCAGAGCTCGGAGGATCATTTGAACGTACTTTATCACCCGGAGACATTCAAAGGACCAATTCTATTTTCATTTAAATCTAAGGTTTTCTTTGGCAAGAAAAAAGCGATGATTAGGATTGAGAATGGCGAGTGGTCCGATAAGTTTTCCATCGATGTGGCTGGCAGTAAGGGCGTCGTATCTTGCAAGTACAATGGAAAAATTTATCAAGTATGTGTATTCGGCTATGCCTTAAAATAAGTCCTACTTCATTATTAAAGAAACATTAAATATGAAATGATAGTTGACTATATAGCGCAAGGTTGATGATTAGGGTAAGGTAATGATGCGATTAAGATGAGCAAAAAGTAATCTTACCGATTTATTATTTTTCAGATTGGAGTACATAATCAGTTGACCTACAATTCGTTGACAAAGCAAATAACTTTTACACCTTATTTTGTCTTAATTAATAATGCCGATTTTATTATCGAGTGTCAAGAAGCCGAACGTTCAGCCGATCAAATTATTCAGGTTCGTCAATTTTCATCATTTAAATTTTGAAAAACTAATCGTTTGCTGTGTTATAGACTTGTTGTAGGTTTAATAAAAGCTTGTTTACACGAAGCTCGATCTTTATATATATATATATATATATATATATTAAATTTTATAGTTTTAATTTATTTGATAAACAATTATTAAAATTCTGATATTTTTTAAACATAAAAAGTTCCATTTTAATAAATATATTGCATAAACCCAAAATCGGGTGTCCGTAATATGAATTACGATTCACAACCTACTTGAGCTATTTTATAAATAAATTATTCTTTTCGTAGGAAGAATAATTAGGTAAAAAATTTGATTTTTTTATTATAGGTTCCACCTGGCGAATGCACTGCACTTTGGCCTAACACAGAACAGGAGGTAAAAACTCTAAAGGCTAAAGTCGCCGGCTATTCCGAGAAAACTTCGGCTTTCATATATACGGATGTCCATAGTACTCTATTGAGACTCGACAATAAGGTTTGTAATTTTATTTTGGACTCATATTTTGATATTTCCCATTAGTGTTTTAAAAATACTTCTCATACCTTTCGTAAAGATTTAAGTTATTTTTCATTTTCTACTTCGATGAAAGTAATTATAAAGCAAATTAATCTAAAATTTAAATTAAAATGTTACTTCGATAGTTCGGCGGTATCAACGTTGACGTACAAATTAACGAAGGTGGAGTTTACATATCGTTTTCAGCTTATACTTATGGAAATGCTCTAGCTTTAATAATAAATCATACGCCTTATCCTATTAATATTTGGGAGAAGGGATCCCTAAATATCAGGTAAAAACATTAAGAATTAATGATTTACTTTATATTGAAATAATCTGATTATTTATTTTAGAACCTTACAATCTTATAATCGAATGTTTTATACCTGGGAAAATCCAGCAGGGCCAAGACTTATAATGTGGGATGCTGGAAATAAAAAAGATATTTCAGATACACTTCGTAAAGTGCGTTAAAAATCTTTTTTTAATATTATTTATACATTAATTACGTTAAGTAATACCACTTTTATTAATTTTTTTATTATTATTATTTAACATATTAAATTAAACACTACTTTAACATTTTAAATAACACTATTTTTTTTAATATGATAATATTTGAGCAAAAAAATATTGTTAATTTATAGTATCCATAGAATAATTCAAATTAAAAATATGTTTAAAAGGATAACTTGGGAGCCTTCACGATACCTGATTATAACGAAGAAGCTTATTACGTCTCTTTCTTAGATGGTATACAGCGAGTATTACTTTTTACGTCGAATTTAAAAATCGCTCAAGATTGTCAGTTTGTGGGTGATCTTGAGATTATAGACCAAGATATCACCATAAGTATTCATGGTGTCGGATTATCACTGGTTAATAACATTAATAAGTCTGAACTTCTATATATGTGTATTGCTAGGTAAGTAGAATTAAGTTCTCTTTTACTTAATTGTTTAGTTGTTGTAAATACAATACAATTTGGATACAATTAGTAAAAAAAAATGTTGATTTCACTAATAAAATTGAATATAAAATGACAATTATTAATTTCCAATTCAATCAATAAATAGTATTTTCTATTAAATAATAATTCCCGGTGATAATTAACCTATAATTGTTACTTATACGGATGCTTAATCAAATTTACTAGTCCAAGAATTGTTATTTAATGTAATAATGTATCAACAAGAACTGTATTCTTTCTTTTTCTCTTTGTTACCAGTTACTACGTTGCTCCTCTTAATGCCTACACTACTACATAGATCTAAAATTTCGTAAACAACACTCAATATAATATTCTTATATATTACGCATTTATTACTATGCTCGTGAACCATATACAAATTTATTTTTATAAAAATTATTAATTATTAATATATAACAATTAATTGTTACAATTATAATATTGTAATTGTAAATATTTCACTTATTAATCGTAAAAATACTTTTGAAGTAATTGTCTATTTCATAATACCGCTTTATAGAATATATTTTTTCTAAATATTTATTTGACAGATTAAGATTAATAATTCTCTTTTTATTATTTTGTTTTTTAGATAATATTAATTTCTAATCAAGGTTGAATATATTTCACTTATAGTTAATACATAATACATAAAAATTTTCATTTTAGCTCCGGAGTAATTTGGGAAAATCGTAAGTTCGTAAATAGTGGATGGCGTGGTTTAAATGAACGAGAAGTTTGTCTTATTGAAGAAGGATACCAAAAATATATAAAGGAGCTTCAAATAGATAAAGAAACGCACTATCGCATTATGCTAGATCCTAAATTAGAGGTACGAATTAATAGAAATATTAATTTCAGGTTGTAATGTTATAATTTAACGAGCCGTCATAATTAATCATAATTTTAGGTCGATTATTTGAACATGGAAATGTTAAAACCTCATCGGCGTTACATACGTCGCACTTTTCAAACTGGCCTTTGGTTACAATATCGAACGTCTGCGCATCAAGTGCAATTACATGCAAAAATTAACAGACTTCAAATAGATAATCAACTCTCGGATTGTATTTTCCCGGTTATTTTAGCTCCCGTACCACCGCCGAAAAGTATATCACAAAGTTCAGGTAATTATCGTTTATTTTTGCAGTATAATGAAATTATACTTGGAAAATTATAATAATATTTATCAAATATTGATGTAACATATAAAATACTATCAAACTTATTTTTATTTAAATATATATATATATATATATATATATATATATATATATATATATGTGCGTATGTGTGTGTTAACAATGCTTTTGTTAGAAGTAATGAAACCGTTTGCTGAGTTGAGTATGGTAAAACGTTTGTTGGAACACAGCAATGTACAGCAATTCCGATACTTTAAAGTTCTTATTCAGGAATTCCACGTGAAAGTAGATTTAGCATTTATGAATGCTTTGATGCTACTTTTTGAAGCTGATGAAGCAAACGAAACTCAAGAGGTAAATTTAATGTATTATTATTTCATACGTCTCTATCAACAGAATTAATTCTAATATAATTTTTTATGTATTATTTTATAAAAATGTCAATCTTAATATTTTAACTCGAAATTGAATTAAAAACGTCTTATGTTTTAATTACTTATTTATAATTTATTTCACTAGTTTTAATCAAATGAATATAAAATATAATGTACAGGGTCAATTGTTTAAAGTTGATATGAAATTGGTGAATGAACCACTTTTGCATCATGTTAATTTAATAACTGTTGCGGAGCAGAAAAATTTCTTTGATTTACTACATTTCTCGCCATTAAAGGTTTGTCAAATATTTCTTATTATATAGAATTGCATTAGTTTTTCTAGACTAAATATTCTAAAATACAAAATCATTGCATTTAATTCAGATTCATATAAGCTTCTCTATGACTGGTAGTGGCAGTGGACCTTCTGCAGTTCCACAAGTTGTCAATGTTTTACTTCAAGGCATTGGTGTTACGATAACAGATATAAATGATATCGTTTTCAAGTATGTATTTGTTTATTATTTTTAACTATCAAAATACTAACCTCGTGTATCGTAATATTATATAATAAATAATATGTACTTTAATAAAGTTTTATCCATTTTTCTCATTTAGACTAGGCTATTTTGAAAGAGATTACGTATTTATGACCCACAAACAACTAATTTCCGAGGCTACCAGTCACTATGCTGGCCAAGCGATCAAACAACTTTATGTTTTAGTCCTCGGTTTAGATGTTATTGGAAATCCTTATGGATTAGTCGTTGGTGCTATGAAAGGCGTTGAAGATCTTTTCTATGAACCTTTTCAAGGTTTTATACAAGGGCCTGGTGAATTCGCTGAGGGACTTTTACTAGGAGTACGAAGTATGTTTGGTCATACCGTTGGTGGAATGGCAGGAGCTGTATCAAAAATAACTGGAGCAATGGGTACGCATTAAATATAACTTATTATAAATTATAATTACAGCTCATTTAACAAAAATTAGTCAAATTATCAATTGAATATTATTTAATGCTATTTATTTATTTATTAATATATTTTTATTAAATATCTTTTATTTGAAGGTATAACATTAATTTATATTCAAAACTGTTTGTATAATAATAGGTAAGGGTCTTGCTGCTCTAACCTTCGATAAAGATTATCAACGCAAACGCCAAGAGCAAATCAATAAACAACCTGCAAATCTACAGGAAGGACTTGCAAGAAGCGGAAAAGGCTTAGTTATGGTATAAAATATTATATAAAATATTGAACATTTATAGTATATATATACTATATATTATAAGCGTAATAAATTGTTAAATTTGTAAATATTTCATAGAGATTTTATATTTATTTCAATTAATACGGTTATTTAAAACAGGGCGTAGTCGATGGTATTTCTGGAGTTGTTATGAAACCATATTCAGGTGCTAAACAAGAAGGTGTTGAAGGATTCTTTAAAGGTTTTGGAAAAGGGGTAGTTGGTTTGGTTACAAGACCAACTGCTGGAATTGTTGACTTTGCAAGCGGCTCCCTAGGAGCAGTACGGAGGTATATTATTTATAATTAGATAAAAAATTGTAATAATTATCATTAAATGTTTTTCGTACGTTTTGTTATTATTTTTTTTTCATTATTATTTTTAGAGCAACCGATTTAATTGTTGAAGTTAAGAGAGTTCGACCTCCAAGATTTTTACAACCTGATAGCTTAGTACGACCATACATACGCGATGATGCGGAAGGCAATAAGATTCTTGTTGTGAGTAGAACCATTACCATTTACTATATTTATATTTTATATTTAGTGACTTTTAAGAGCTTATGATATTTCGATTTAGCAAAGGTGCAATTGTCTTAAATATTTTTATAAAATATATCATTAAATAAACAAAAAAAAAATGTTTTTCTTAGGAACTCGAAAAAGGAAGATATGCAAACACCGATATTTATAATTTGCACATGTATATAAATAAAGATGTCTTATTACTAACCGATAAAAGAATTGCATATTTAGAGAGATGCGATTTATTTGGGGGATGGAAGGTTAGTCATTTTTGTTAATTTTACTTCATAAGTATAGAAAATTGTAATATTAAAAACAATGCGTTTTCATAATTTTCAAGGTTGATTGGTCGTATACTTGGCAAGAAATTGATCCACCGCCCGTAATGGTCGATAAAGGAGTACAAATTAGTATAAAAGATACTCAAAAGAAAAGAAAACTTGGAGGATTATTTAGTAATATGGATACATTAAAAATCTTTTTAATACCAGATTTACAATCAAAGCAGGTAATTTGTTTAATAATAACAATAAACAAAAAAAGAAGTAACGAATTAACATTGTAAAATGAATTTTTATGTTCATTAATGAAAGTTAATAATTTGTAATAAATTCATGATTGTTGATTTCAGTTACTGTACAGCAAAATACAAGAACAACTTCGCCAATATGAATCGCTAGGATAATTAGACCAATAAATTTATAAGACACGATAAGATAGAGAAAATAAAATTTGTCTATCAAAAAGGAAAATCTCTTTTTACAATTGCTGAAGCATAAAATATCGCATTCACTTAACGAAGACTGATAACACGCTTCACGTAAAAACGAGGATAGCCGAGGAAAAAATAAGCTCCAATAAACTATAAAAGAAAGTATTCTTCCTACCTCGACTAAATAGAGAAGCTAAAAATATTGTGATTTCAATAAATCGTATAAACCGGAAATAGCTTTTACACAAGTTAAATAAAAATACTAAGGAACTACTACAGCAGCATAGTTGTTGACCAAACAATTAATACGTAGTTATCTTAAACATATTTTGTCAGATGCACCAATTTTTTATTTTTTGATTTATTAACTTTTCTAGGTAAATCCGCTCTGTGCCCGGTTATATGTTAATTACCGAGATGTAAATGATAATTTCTTGCGAATCCCATTTATTATTACATATAATAAATATATATATATATATATATGTATATATATATATATATATACAAAACGGTGATATTGAAGAACTTTACATATAGTCTTCATGGCCTCAACAGCTACATTCGTTAAAACGAAAATAAAACAATGTGATTCTTCCATGCAAGTGTAAACTTTTTTTACAAAGAGTACAATATAAATTTATAATTTTTAAAATAGAATAACTACTTAAGGAGTATATAAATTTAATTTTAAGATAATTGACAATATTTGTTTTTAAATATAACAATTTTTATATTAATGATAATGAAAATTTCTCAATTATATCGACTACATAAGCTTAATATCCATTATGTTGTACAATATCAAATTTTAATAAATCTTTAAGTTTTTAAAGATTATACATTATCAAAGATATCATGGAAGATCATTCGTTGTTGAATGATGTTAGTTTAAAAAAAATAATATGCTGATTTTTTAGATACTACGAAAAAGCTACTAATGTCAAAACTGAGAAAATTGTATCTAAACATCAATTCTATGTAAATGTTCTCCACAAATGTAGTTACATTTATTCGTTATCAGTCGTTTTTCTTTATCTGTATTTAAAATAAAAATAGGTCATAATATGAATACAGTCTTTTATATTATTTTGCAAGATTCTATTAAAAACAGAGAGCATTTTATAGAGCCTTAAAAGTATTTATTTTGCGGTTTATTATCGAAATGTTAGTAAAATGAAAAATATTTATTATGTACGTGTAAAACACTGAAAGAATAAGTTGATGCGATGCTGTACGATTTATAATTAATATAATTGTGAGACTATATATTTTTGTTTGCTGTGTCTCATATTGTAAACTTTACAAATAAATAGACACTGATGATTAAATTTAAGATTTATTATTTCATATATGATATCCTACGAATATGATTCCAGCTTGTATATATATATATATATATATGTGTGTGTGTGTGTGTGTGTGTGTGTGGGCTCACGCGAGTGATTAAATTATTATATTTAATATAAAATTATATTTAAAAGTATAAAATAAAAATTTTAATAAAGTTTTTATTCAATTATTAAGTATTTTTAAAATGTTTAATAATAAATATATTTCAATTTTATTGTATAAATTTTTGATGCTCTCGAAATTCAATCCAAATTTAGAATTTAAATAAAATTTTGCTCGAAATTGCAAGAACCCAACTTCCCAAGTCGTTAAATATCTGGAAAACCCAGGTCATTAGACATCTGGAAATAGTCGTTACACCAAAAAATAAAAATCTAACGGTACACAGCGCATCCACTGTTGTCAAGTCTAGCCATACTGTCGCTTGGATCGGCAAAGGGGGACGCTTCAATCAAGGTCCTCTTGACGGGAAAGCCACTAGAAGACTACTCCTTCTGATTGAAAGCGCTGCCGCTAGGGGCGCTCCAACTAGAGACGCCGTAGCCAAGGAAGTAAACGTTCCGTAAGTGGACGTCGTGGTTAGCGGAATGCTTTTAAGGGAGACGACCACAAGAGAGAATTCACTCAAGCTGGAGTCGTCAAGGAAGAATGATGTAGTAGTAATTTACAATCAAGCGCACTACATCAAGAGGATCTGGAGATTTACCATCTCCTACCTTTGTATGTAGTGCATGCTAACACCACGTGGTAACCACCACGGAACTGCAAGATCTCAACGATTATCATCATCAACATAGAATCATTATAGTGTTGTTTGTAAAATAAAAGGTAATAAACAGCACGCAAAGCAGATGTGCTAAATATTCAATTAATGCGCTTCCACTCCCACTTCCCTTCACTTTTCTTGGACCAGTAAACTGGTGGACTTAGTCTATTTTACCTATAATATCGTACGGCTCCTTGAGATTTCTTACTTTCTTTGTTGTTCTCTTTTTTCGCGAATGAAGTCGGTTTGGGCTCAGGCATTGAGATTACTTAGGATAATGTTGCGTTTACCTTTGAAACGGCTTTGTCTTTGAAGTATGCTCGGTGAACTGGCTCTTGTCATATGCTGAGTTCTGCATATTCGTTCATGAAGTTTCGTAGTGCTCACGATAGATTCCATCTTTTGATAATTGTTCTATTAAGCATAGTAGATATTGATGAGCCTTGTAGTAGGAATTGCCGAGGACGTCTTTTGACTGCTTGAGTGGGGTAATTTGTTGATGGTTATATGCACGTTTGAATAAATATCAAGTATTTCACTGTGTACATTGTTCATTAGGTATGTGTGAGTAATACCCCAGGCCTAGTTTGTTCCATGTAATTATGCTCCTTTGTGAATGCCTTGTCCATTATCATCCATTAGTCCCTTGATACCTACGATTTCTTCTAAGAACGTTTTTGAATGGGACGATGGGAGTTCCAAAGCTAGTTTTTTTATTGCTGTAATACGGCTGCACTGACCTTGAGCCTTGACAATGAGTTCTATTATATTACTATCCTCGTACCACTTCGGGTAATACGATTGTTACTTTCTTGTGAGATCGATGAATCAGCACCTTTCCCTTGACTTATTTCATCTCATGGTGTGACATCTCAACATTAATGCAGTATTAGAGAAGAACAATAATAAAATACTTGCTGGAGATTCGTGAATGATTTGTGACATAAATGCCGTATGTCCTTATGATTAGAACTTCCAATATATAATCTGAGTATAGCTGTGCCTACTGGATTTGTATTAATACTGAACAAATGCACTAATGTCCACTTATTCGGCTCGAAGGACCAAAATGCCTAAAAATAGAGTACCGGGCGAGGAGGGCCAAATATCTAAAGTTAAATGTAAACTCCAGATGGTTGATGGGAGGATTGCGGGAAAGTGGACAGGATAGTCCATGTATTCAATAATTAATATTGTTCGGGATTGATGCAGTTCCATGAATTTCAAACAAAAGAAAGGTCATATACGCAGTCCGGCGTACCGCATGTGCGCCTAGACTGACCGCGCGTGCAGCAAGGTTGACCATCACGTGCGCCTAGGCTGATCCGCAAGTGCGGACCGAGGCGGGTACTCGAGCAAAATGTTTACAAACAAAACTCGGCAAGTCCGAGCAAGTTTACGAGTTGAAATATAATTTACTGCCAGCACTCACAATAAAGGGACGCCTGCGAAACTTCTAGAAGCTTCGTTTTCTCACGCCAAAGGAAAATTTCTGGAAGGGACGCGCATCGACACTGTTGCCGGCGCTGAAGATGCCGCATGCACATTTAAACGCAATGTGCCATGAGCCGAGGTTCATTCGTAAAATCACTCTGCTCTCAATCAAGCGTAACTGCCGGTCAGTGCATAGTATACTGTAAAGACGCCGCGTGGCCACATTTTCGGTAACATAGGCTCATTCGTAAAATCACTTCGCTCTCCATCAAGCGTAACTGCCGGTCAGTGCAAGAATACTGTAAAGACGCCGCGTAGCCATATTTTCGGCAACATAGTAAAGAGTACCCGCGTGCATAGAAACGATAATTGGCAGTTTTTTAATAAGTGATTACAGTGAGGCCAATGGAATTGTAATCAAGGGGAACATTACCTACACAGCATCGAATACATCAAACCTGCAGTTCACCAGGTACATATTTATATTAATAAATAAACAAGTCACATCTCGCGCTATTGTCGATCGGGCACACTTACGCTCTCTCGAACTAACCCTCGACATCGTACAGGCCCTGAACAGCTGACTCAAGAGTCACTGTGGTTCACACACATTGGTTACACAAGAGCAACATAGATCGACTAATAGACTCTATAAATACAGATTGTTAAATCCTTCACGAATTAGAAATCTTACCTTTAATTGTTTTTACCTGTGACTAGATTCTACTGCTGTCCCTTGTACATAATCAAAGACATAATCGATTACATAATAAATTCCATTTAAGATCTAACAACTCATCAAGTATAGCTATTCATCAATCAAGCATACTTGATTCAACTACCATCTTCTCATGCTGCCTCACAAGCATGATTGACTGACGACATCAGCTGACATTGACAACATCAGCATAACCTCAAAGCAACACAGTAATATCAATAGAAGCCTTCATAGCATAAGAATTACAAAAACACATCAATTGAATAATCCAACAGAATTATTTATTTCTACACAACAGTGCAATATTATAATAATTGTTTTACAATCATTAACCATCTTGTTTTAATAAATATATTATATTTTTCAGCCTTGTCTGTTATTGATTTCCTTTAAAATTATCCTGCCGAGAGACTAATCCACTGAACTATTGAATTGGCAGTTCGAGCCATAAGCTAACCCTTTAAAATCGAACAAATATTTTATTTATTGGTATTTATTGCTGTCATCCCGTTAAATTACACTATAATAATTCTAAGTGTTGATAATGGATTTTTATCTGTCTTACTGTTCCTTTATGGCTGCCACGGAGTGGTAATGTGCGTTGCACGTACAGGTAGATGGTCGTAACTTTTCTGGTCTTCTATATGTATAAACCGCCCACCATGCAGAGGTTCTTCAATTGGAGGTCCGCACTCCCGAAGATGTCCTCAACATATCTTCCATGAATGATGGTAGGCACAGCAAGAGCATACTTTTCTCCCTCATCTTCCACTAGTTGCAATAGCGATCTGACTGCCAGGAAGGGTGCAGCTTGTGTTCCATAAGTAACCGTTGTCAATTGATAGTTGTTCAAAAAATAATTCCAAAAATCTGACTCGTCAGCCAAACGTGCAAAATCAACTTAGAACAAAAAAAAACACTAGAGATGTTGTGTGGGAAATGCTGGACAAGTAAAGACAAAATATGCTTAATTGATCTCTAATAATAATTTACAAATTCTGAATGTTTATCATTGTACAACAGTAAGATGTTTATTGAATATGGTTTATTGCTAACAATCACCATAATAGCTCTGTACAATTTTGACAATATTTTACAATCGATTGAATATAATAGAATTACGTATTAACAACGTTAGCCAGTAATTTAAGAATCCAAATAGAATCTTTTAATTATTTTACGGAAATTTGTCATTTTTACAATTTCAAAAGGAATAACTATATACTTAATTATTTATCTTTAGAGAAATAGCAACTTAAACAATCAAATATTATAACCTGATTCTTAATATTTTCAGTACATTTTGTTGCCATAGAATCATGCTTTCTTTATTTCCTCAGTTCCATATTTCTTAAATACAGATTTAAATGCTTGGTTTCCATTTATACCACATTTGAACTGATTTTTACTTATGTTTCTATATAAAGAATATTTCCTTCACCCAATAAATGTAATAGACTAAGATGAATAGGTAATAATATTGTATTATCTCGTTCAATCAGTTGTGTCTGAGATCAGACTAAATAACGCTTCCCTGAGATGGTGAAGGGAGGCTTGCTGGCAAGTGGAATAGACAATGCAATAATTCAATACTGCCTTTGTATGAGTTGGTTTTCCCTTTTATTGAATATAAAGATATAATAAATAATCAGTAGTCTATTAAGGTGAGATTGAATGAATGATACAATGAAAGGGTGAGAGTTTCTTCAGGTGATGTGAATGATGATAATCTTATAAGTGTATTCTTGTGGTATGGTGCGTAATTGACGCTACCGATTGCCGCTACCGATACGCTGGAGAGGCCTGGGTGGTGGCGCTGGTGTGTGACGTCACTGATGAGGAGAATTGATGCCGCCGTTGCCGCTGCCGATGAGTTGGAGAGGCTTGAGTGGTGTGTTGGTGTATTACGTCACTGATGAATGGCAATGATGCCGTGGTTTTGGTATTGCTGCTTACTCAGTTCACGGATCCGTGTGTTAGTGATTCGTAAGAACGTGTGTAATCGCGTAGCTTACGTGTGTGAAGTCGATTTCAGTTGTATTGACGGTACGTAAGGACATGTGTAATAGCGTAGCTTACGTGTGTGGAGTCAATCTCAGTTGTATTGATGGTACGTAAGGACGTGTGTAATAGCGTAGCTTACATATGTGGAGATAGATCGTTGTGTATTGGATGTGACCTCTATGTAAGTGGTGTTTGATTTGTAGGACGGCGATTTGTGTGAATTGAAGGCGATCTCTGTGTAAATGGCATTGACTTGTAGAAGAACAATTTGATCTTGATGATTGCTTGATTGAACTAAGTGAACTAAGTAAGAGGACGAGAGCGTCATTTGCAGCTCCTTAAATATTCTCGTATAAACTAGCTGCGCCGATAGTGCATCGGTGGCCGTTGCTATGCCGATATTTGTCGTAACGTCAATAGGGCATAGACTCGTAGAGTTCATTTGTTATTACTTTTGGAATTATAGTAATATATTCGAGTTTTTCTGTTATAAGCATTCTTTGAGTCCGTTAGTCATTTGTTACAAAACAAATGCTCGCGCGCTCATACCTCTCCCACTTTTTATTCCGCTTAAAAACTGCTGCAATCCGTAACAGAATAGAATAAGTGCTGGTAAATTACATTGTCCTTTCTTAAATGGTTCACTGGTCCTGTTCCACTTGGGACGCTTTCTTTTTTTAATTAATCAATCAGAGGTTGATCTTGGGCAGCACAATAGATTATGCACGCCTTCATTTCCACTTCCTTCCGGGCTCAGTCTCGCTAATCGGGAAAGTGTCGGAAGGTGGCGAGCCTTTTTCATTGATCACCTCTCCTTGGTTGCCTCATCCCTCTCTGGGACTTGGCTCGAAGAAGGGTCCGCTTGGGCGTGGTCAATTTTCCAATGCTATCGACCAGATGTGGTATAGCCAAGAACAATGCAAGCATTGTCTTAAAGGCCGAGTGCGCACGTATGGCCATTGCAAGCACGTGTTCGTGATTTCGTTACGTGATATTCGTTCTGAATCTACTTTGGGGTTCTCCCGGCAATAAACCCGTTAAGTTTTACTGCACTGGAAGCATGAGCACGCTTCATTGAAGTTTTCCAGATGTTTTATGACACTAGTGCTAAATAATTATGAGCAGGAAAGATTTGAAGTCTTAAATACAAATTTCACGATGTTACTTGCCAGATGTTTTATTTGCATTAAAAAATGGTCTCGCATTCTCAAATAATAGTGTACTTTTCTTTGTATTTTTTGCATACTGGACCTAACCTAAATCCCGACATTTCGGTTAGGTCCAGTATGCAAAATATCATTGAGAGAAAGTCCTGATGTTGACTTGTTGGAATCATTGAATACCACTCTTAATTTTGTAGTAGAGTTGTCTGGTTTGAGTACACCGTGATGCGGCAGGTAGTATTGTATTTGATGACTGGAAGCTGTAGGAGCTCGTATCATGTGGTCAAGATTTTCATATTCCATCATGAACTGATGATATTGTAGCTGATATTCTTCGGCTTTTGAGAATTTTTTCAACAGACTCTGTAAGTAAAACGGTGCGCAGTACTGTACGTGGATCCAAGATTATCAGCGGAGGATGTAAGCGGAATTCGAACGATGTATCTTCCCCTGAATCGCGTGAGTGGGTATTCTTGAAGTGTTCCTCGCACTGTTGTTCTTCTGGTGTGCGCTTGATGGTGGGCCTTAACGCACTTCATCCAAAATCGAAAATTTCGTCAGTAGTTCCTGTAGTGTGTCTTACTCATCATGCCAAGAAACATGAAATGCTGTGACCTTCGAATTTCGTTAAGAAATTGCTGGTCCCAGATACAAACCATCCAAAAATGGACAATTGAGCCATTCGCACATGTGAAGAGTCGGTGATGACTTGAGTCTTGATTATTTGTCGATACATGTCAGCTCCCAAAATGATGTGTACTACGCGAGGTAGAAAATATTGTGGAGCTGCTAACGGTAGGCCCTTCAGGTGTGGCCAGTCATGTGATGCGGGTTCAGAGGAAGGAACGATTGTGGTCAATGTCTTAAGGATGTGAGCCTGTATCGTGACAATAGAGTTGGAGTTGATAGAGTCAAAAGTTAATGACACATTCGTCTGGTATTAAAGACCTCACGCTTGTTGTGGGGAACGCCTTTAGTTGTTCGAATGTACGAGACTCTACGTTGTAAGGATTAGCAGAATTATGCTCATACGCCTGTGTAAGATGTCTGGCCTTGAGGTGCATACAATAAGTTGGCTACTGCTAATATTTCCAAGAATTAGCAGTAAGTAATATGTTCACACTCCTGTGTAGGACGCGTGACCTTGCAGAGTATATATGCACACATGTGTATGTAGGATGTGTGACCTTGAAGTGTAAGAAAATACCTTGAAACCATGCTTGTTGTAGCAGTGTAGTATTTCGTAATGCAGTCAGAACCCTTGACTGCTTGTAAGTTGTAGCACATTTGATAATTAAAATGTGTATACCTTGGGATGGCTTCATTGCGTAAGTATAATTGAGTGACTTGTTGTGTGATAGGAAACACTGGTTGAATGGCGTAATGACTGATAACTGTTTGATTGACTGATTTACAATGAGTCTATAAGCCCGTTGAATAGGCGCACGAAAACCGAAGGCTTATCGTTCCATGGGGGTCCTGCTGAGGCAGTCCGAGATCCGTGCCATGGCTTCTTCACTTAGAGGGTTCACTGCTACATCAGTTCACTGCAAGAGAGCGAGGCTCGCTGCGTAGTTGCCTTATATATCCACGCGGCAACTTACTTATCTGGCAAGAAAGGATCGTTGTTGCTGCACTGGAATCTTACATGAGGCACAGAAAGAAAACTCTAAAAGTTTCGAGAATTTTAAGAAAAAACAAGGCTTATGAAAATTGGAGATTTCCAATCGACGTTACTGCTCGAAGACCATATAAACATTGTCGGGCAATTGAAAACAAAACATAACATGTACAAGAACATTGTCGTCCCGAGTGTTTCCAGAAACTTGAGAGGTAGAGAGACTGGCGATGCCGACAGTCAACGGTCTTGGAAATTACTTCAATCCCGACAATCAAATCCCACAATCAAATATCAGATGCATATGAAATATAAAATTGTACAATTAAAGCGTAAAATTTAAATAGTTTAATATGAGTTTGTTTAAACAAGATCTTTATTTTTGGCAAATTACAACGATAGCAAATACATACATACATACATTAAATTTAATTCATAGACGTTATACAATTATTATGCTTGAACAAGTTGATTTACTTCATTATCTTCGCATATTTAATCTACAATATTTCTATACATATTTTTTGTATCGTCAAGTTCAATCAGTTGATAAACGTACATAATTTTGGGCAAAAATTACTTTATAAAATTATAATTCAAAAGTATTTTTATACAATGTTAACAAAACTTTCCTTAAAAAACTACAACTTTATTATTATTTTTCTGCTATTTATTTTTAATATTTCCTCAAGCTATTTAATTTGAATGCTTTAGTGTATATTTAATAAAGGGATTCGAAATATAATTTATATCATATGTTCTTTTGGTCGAGGTTTCGTAATTCTAAATAAATTCGGTATTTCAAAAAAATACGAGTTTCTAACTCTTAATGAAACTGTATACTTTCTTTTAAGTTTCTTCCGTATGTTATGAATGATATGCCGAGATTTGAACATATTGCTTTTCTACTCTGTTCTTTAAATAAGTCAACGAGAAATCGAATGAATTTCCCAATTTGCACTTATTTGTTGAACAGTCTCTGCATCCGCTAAAGCTGATAAAGCAAAATCTTTGTACTTTGATTACTTCATCGTTTATTGTCTGTAAAACGTAGGACGTTAAAAAATGCAAAAGAAAAGATTCGAACGAACCTTTTCACTTCTACAGCGATTTTGTATTATTATTAATTTTTTTTTTTTGTTTTTTCTTTATCGCGTCAATATTTCGTTCTGATCAAATATTCCAGGATTTAAATCGAACAAGCGCTATGTTGCTGAAAATTCATCGCAGCAGATTTTAAAATTGTTTATAGAAATACATTATTGTTTCGACGGCGTATACTATCGGTTTTATACTTTCATTTTAAGATCGCAGTTTTCTTGTGATTATCTAGTATTGTCTTGAGTTTGTTCATTCAGTTGAACTTTACACACTCGAATGTCTAAAATCTTATAATTATCTATGATATATTATTATTACTATTACTTTAACATCAACACCTAAATTTATTATAATATTCGAATTTAGATTATTTCATTTGATCAAAATGAAATTCGAATAAGTCAAGTTTAAGCATTAAATTATAATCTATGCCATATACAGAATTTTCGTCGTAAACAACGGCACAATTTTACGTATATTTTCCAGATATAATGATTCTTAATTTTTCATTGTCGTTAAATACACTTTACGGATAATGTACAAGAAAAAGAAATTTACTCCAGGAGTATAGTGAAAGTCAATTAAATAGTAATTTTACTTTAAGTCGACAACTATATGTATATTTTATAATCACAGATGTCGAGTTTTGTTCAACATTATCTTTTATTTTCATCTAAGCTTTTTAACATTTCTTTTTTTAATTTTGCGTTTGTAAATTTTGATTAAAAATTGTTTTTATTATAATTTTGTAAAACCACACATAAATATATTTTATAATGATCAAAATTTAATAAAATTATTTGTCAAATTTGAAATAATTAGCATACACTAGTTTCTATAACAAATTTACAATAATATTTCCCGATATGAAAATTTGATAATTTAAATTAATAAATAAATAAATAAATAAATAAATAAATAAATATATATATATATATACATATATTTATTTATTTATTCCTAGTATTAAGATTTATTATCAATATAAATAAATATTTAAATTTATTTATTACTGTCTGATCCATATTTTATAAAATTGTTGTGATTCAAAATTATCGTATAATATTATTTTGTTAAACTAATTTGCTTGATAAGAATCCTTCTGGAATAACGTAATTACCGTAATAACATTCGCAAATTTTGTTATACTTATATTAATGTATCTTGTCAATGGATAACTAACAACTAAATTGCCTAAGTATTATCATTAGATTGGATTCAATGTGAATTAAATTTTTATCGTTACTTTCCTCTCGCGATAATGTTAAACAAAAGCTAAGCATAGCTTTACTTTATCTTTTTCAATTATGAAGTAAAAAAAACTTTTACACGATAAACTTTGGAAAAAATGGATATGAATGAGAAGCACTTCTTACTTTTCATAAATCTCTAACTGCATAGGTTTCTTCTACTACTTTAAAAACTAAAAATAAACTATTTAAAAAATAAAAACAAAAAAAAATTTAGTAAAATTAATGTTAAATTAAAATTAAATCATTAAAAAATGTGTATTTTGGCACTAATTTAGTTGATGCTCATTTATATTTAATTATTCATTTCATATAGACGAACTTCTATAGTCTACTGTATATTGTAAAATTGAATAGATAATCGAGTATTAAATAATAAAAAGCGTACAATTCTTTTACTTTCAATAATTCTCAACAATGTATAGGAAGCACAATCTAATGTATTGTCATATTTAATAATACGTTTGTCTCAAGTAAATAACTTTTAAATGTAAGAAGTTTTATAGATTATTACTTGAAATAAAATTAATTAATTTTTTTCACTGAACAACTAGAGCACTATTAAAAATTTCCACGACGGCTCTGTAGAGGTAAAAAAAGTTTATTTTTCTTTTCATATTAAAAAATAAAGAAGAAGTATATATCCGTACGCATAAAATAGGCAACAAGAATATTTTACGAAATAGGAATTCTTCTGCTTAAATGCCATTGTTACATGTATATATTTACTATCAATTGTTTCATAATATATATCTACACGCGCAGTGTTTTTATATATTTTTTATTTATTTATTTTATCAATTATGCCGTCGTCGCCGATACTGTTTTGTTTCATTGTACTAACACCATGTTATCCGACAAAATCTTCGCTCATACTTTCAAGTTTGATTGTGCTCAGTTCAGCTTTCTATTGTCAAAATTCAAATTGACTGAAGTTATATATGATGTGTAACGAAATATCTTACTCTGCCTGTATTCATTAAATTACTGAAATTGTTTTGTGTATTTTCCAATACTCGATTGTCAATAAAAAATGTATTCTATATCATTTTTAAATACAACAGTTAATATTACATAGTGTTATCTTATTTATATAGACACTAATGCTGTATTACGTAAACACAAAGTTTCAAAAGACCGTTTACATAAAGAATGTAGTTGAAATTTTGTACATATTTTAGTTTGAAATACTCGATAAAGCGTCGTATGTATAGTTAAAAAGATTTTATCTAATCTTCTTGCATCTCGTCCGTTTTGGCTCAATTCATGACTGGTTCATATTTGCGATTGCTTCACACCCTCGATGAATGAAATAATTAACTGATTTGGTGGATTAACAATTGTTAACTCTTATAAGATTCGTTTTGTCCGTATCACGACAATTAACATATTTAAAAATAGGTTTCAGAAACCGGGAACGGCAACTTAGTATAATACCTTTTTATAGGCTCTCATATTTTCTACATTTCATTCTAATAATTTTTTCTACACCAGGTAAATCATAATGTTTTACGAATGATCCAGCATTATCATAAACTTTATAATTATTTGGAAATAAGTAGTCTAACAGTACAACTTGGTAACATTTTCGCTATGGTTAAAATTGTGTTATACGTAAATATTTCGAGATTATTACATTTGAATAGCGTCAAGACACCAAAGTAATACGAAGCTTTTCGATCTTACAAAATATCGATCTATGGTATATAAAAGAAAATTTGGAAGCGTCTAGCGATTCCATTCAGAGCATCCTACATTATATATTTTTCTTAGAATATTTCATGCGTTAATATACATATTTTTCTGCTTAATTGTTGGTGATCGCGATCTCTTTCCTCTAATGCTATAAAATAATTATACAAAAATGCGATCATCTACACCGATTAAGTTTCACAATTATTACACAAACTATAAATAACGAGTAAATATTTAGTAGCATAATAAATCACCTGTATAATTTACTAATATATATCTGCATGCGTATGCATGTATGCATACACACACACACGCGCGCGCGCGCGCACGCACACGCACACGCACACACACACACATATATATATATATATATATATATATATGCTAACAGGCTGCGTATCGCACGTATTACATAGGTAGTGTAGTACATGTAACACGGGTGCGCGCGTGTGTGTACATGTAACGTTCGCTCGTCTGTAATCAATATTAACAGTGAACTGGCATAATTTTCTTACTCTTCTCCGCAACTAATCTATATATTATTTGCTTTTTACTTTGTGTTTCATAAACTTGTACGCAATTAGCACTAATAAATAAAATATACTTTATAAGTATTTTATAATTTTATTATAAATTATATTATATTATAAATTATAATTATTTTATAAGTATATTTATAAATATATTATATAATGGAAAATATATAATCAATAATATATAGCCTAGAACACTTAGGCGGTGCATTAGTACGATACTCGAATTATTATTTGATTAAAAGGAAAATATGGATTCTTTGTCACTTTCTTCTCATAATATTTGAAAATACAATAAAGTTGTAAATCAAAGCATTCACAACCAATGAGAGTTGAAAAGAAGATTTTCACTTTTCACAATTTTCTAATACTTTATTGTTACACGTACGTATATTACTTAGCAAAGAAGCTTTCCTTGAATCGAATAATCTTATTCAATTATTTAAACATTAAATTATTGAAATATGAAACAAACCTATGCCTGCATATCAACTAATTGTCACAAACAAAAATTTACCTTGCAATGTTAATTGCTAATTTTGTTATTGTTAGATAAACGAACAAAAGTATGACTTTAACCTTCATCAAATATTAAGACAAATATTAAAAATTCCTTGACATACGAGTGAAAAAATAATTATCTCCTCTCACACTCATTAAATTACGGCCGATAATAAGATAATAATATACATACAAATTTAACATAATAAATTAATAACTATGTTTTACATTAGGCATCGTTTGTCCGACTAGAACATTGTATAACATAATTATTCGACCTGTATATTTCTACACTGTTATCCGTCTACAAATCTCAATTCACGATATATGTGCTGCTGGATTAAACAAGCAACTATCTGCAAGCGTATTTGCAATACACTCGGTCCAGCCGTATTAGGCATTCCGAGGTAAGGACCTCTTGGCAACATAAATAACGTAAAAAGCTTCATAGGGTTCGTACATCTACGGATAAACATTTTTCAAAGTTCACAATAGAGTAGAGTGGAAAGCGCGTGATTTCTCGCTACAGTGTCCCGAGCGTGTGTCTCGTCTACTGCAAAAAGAAGAAAGACCAAAAAGGAAGAGGAAAAGTAAATTAAAGGACGCCCGTCCCGCGCATCCTGCAACATAACCATGCTATATAGGTCGCTCGCAATTCCTTTATCGCTAAGTAAAAGCTCGTCGCAGCGTTGTGTTCCCTGCACAAGGCGCAACCTCCAGGACGAGATTTCAGCCGCTGCGGTGCCGTGGACTCGCAAATTTCTTACAGCTTCGTGGGCACGTCATCTCAAATGGACGATGTATGGTTGTCCCCGGCGCCGGCCCCACCGCCTCCAGCACCGTTTTGGCTCTGGCTAGTGTGGTGTGGCAGGGCCGCCAGTTCGTTCCTGCTCAGATGATTAACGATACCCGCGCCCAGCGAGTCGCCCACCACATTCACGGTCGTCCTGCAGCGGTCCCTGCAAAACGTTTCATAGTGATTATTAACTGTCGGAGATTCGAGTGCTTCGCGAGAAGGATCCGCGTCCTTCTGTGTTCAACCGTTCGGTTTGAATCGTTTCTCTTACAACTTTTAGAAACGTCACTGATACGACAATAATCGGCAAAATTTTACTCTAATAATAAGTCGACGCTTAAAGCAATAAATATACGTAGACGCGCCATTACCGATAGATGCATTTGCTTACAATGACGTGTACTTACGATCCAAATCCCTTGGCTAGTGAAATATTACAAAAAAATAGAAGTGATAGATTGAAAATTCAATTAGAATTCAATTTGGTCTTTAAAGTGATTATAAAAAGGTCGAAAATTATCCATAATCGATATTTAAAGATAATTATAAATATTAGACAATTACACATATTGCTTAAGGTAAATAAAGTTAACAGCGTAAATTTTATAGATGCACACTTACAAAAGCCAATCGATAGCAAGGATTAAAGAAATATCGCCAGATGGAAGGCCCACGGTATCCAGTACCATGACCATTGTAACTAAACCTGCTTGAGGAATTCCAGCTGCTCCGATGCTGGCAGCCGTTGCCGTGATGCTGTAAAACATTTCAGTCCACCATGATTTCAATTAGACTATTTTTAATAATCGTTGCGTGCTCTTTTATCTTTTATTTATTAATTTTTGTTCTTTGTTCTTTTTGTTCTGTTTTTTTTTTGTATTGTATTGTTTTGTTATGTTAAAAAAAACGAAAGATTACTTATAATTCGCAAACGTTAACTTCTGACTTATAATGTGGCGATTAAGTCGGTAAAACTATTACAATAATATTATATGGATAAAAGTTGACGTAGCATTTCAAGTCGCGCGCGCATCTGTTTACATGTTGCTTTGAGTAGTATTTTGTTGTTGTTGTTGTTGTAATTAGGTCTTTCGGTGCAATCAAGGGGATACAATAACATTCAATTAACTCGTGTATTATATATGTATAACTATTTAATGTAAAGGCCAATCGTATTTCATTATACCCCCCTTATTGTATCAAAAGGCCCTATTGTTATCAGTTTGTGAGGTAATTGTTAAAAAAATTTTGCCATATTGTATCATATAAATTGATAATTATACATTTATCATTTACAACACATTTAAATCTTTGCTCAATCTCATCCGATTATTATTATATAATATTATATTATTGTAGATAGTGTAATTATTAATTGAGACGAACAGCACTTGCATTATAAATAATGTGACCTTTCATTATCCCTATGCCTTAATATGTTGGATTAAATTCTTTGTAAGGTTGTTTTTACATAGCATTAGTCAATTAAAAATCGATCATTCAGGATTAAAAATGACAGGTTAATAATAATATTACGTAAAATGTTAAATATTACATAAAATTAAAATATCATGTACTCCCAAACTCTAATTTAAGGAGAGTTTATAAAAACCTATCCGTAACGCATTTACTCCAAACTCCTTATTTAGATATCATATCTTTTTAATATTATAATTAGGTAATATACCAGTAACTATTCACTTTGTAAAATTATTGATCAAAATAAAATGCATGCAATAAAATCAATACCTTCCATATGCACCTTTAATTCTTAAGAATCGTTTAACTACTCGCAATTAATTCTTGAGAATCATTATTATGTACGCCAATAGTTGCTTTAATATTTAATAGAAATAAAACGATTGTTAGAATACAATTATTAGAAATTGCGGGACTTGTGCGATATCGTAATGAATATTTTAACGAACATCGCTCAATCGTAAACGTACGCATTTCATGGATAATGGATTATCATACCTTATGGCAGCTAATTGCCCGAAGCTGAGCGTATAATGGCGGACCTGGGCGATGAAAATGGCGGCCACGGCCTCATACAGTGCAGTGCCGTCCATGTTGATCGTTGCCCCGATGGGCATAACGAAGCGCGTGACCCTTGGGTCGATGCCATTGCGCTCCTCGAGACAGGCGATCGCCACGGGTAGCGTTGCCGAGCTCGAGGACGTGCCGAACGCGGTTGCCATCGCCTGAGCCATATTCGACACGTACACGAAGGGATTCTTGCGAGTGAAGAGGAAGTAGATTAAGGGCAGCACGAGAAAGCCGTGGATGCAGAGACCTAGGATTACCGTGAGGAAGTACATGCCCAACTGTTGAATTACGTCGCCCAGCGATTCCATCTCAACGATCTTCGAGGCGACGAGGAACAGGACGCCGACCGGAGACAGCCTAAGGGTGAATTTACTGGGTTAGCGATTGTGTTGACGAGCTGTCGATTTATAATGTATTTATTTTTATGCATTTGAAATGAGATGTAATGGATTCAATGGAATTATTTGAATAAACCTATAATTATTTCACTGGATGGATTTTAGGTGGAATGATTTTTGTCACATAATAATGGAAATTACAAGATAATGAACGACTATAAACTAGCACGGCAATATATTATATGCAAGACACGCAATCTATTATTATTAGTATTATTAGTACTATCATTATTGGTATTATTATTATTATTATAAAAAAAAACATGAGAATAATGTTGACTAATTAACGTACAACTGTCACATTAATGAAGTGACTACCTTTATGTAATTATATATTACTAAAGTGTGTTATATAATTTGGCTACCTAGTTGAAAAAAGCAACAAAATAGCTTTTTAAACTTTATTTTATGAAAAGAAAAACTTTGGATTTACCGATACGTACCAAACCACCCAGTTAGTGATAATCATCATGGCAGTAGATAGAGTCTCAAAGAAATTGAGAAGAGGCTTTCCCCTGTCCTCCATTTTTCCCAAAGCTATTCCCAGTATAGTGGAAAATACAACGAGGCCAAGAATATTAGTTCCAGACTCGGTTGAAGGGATAATTTTCCACGTATATTTGTCACCTACATTTTAAGGATATAAATAATATTTCAATGATTTTTCTTCAATGAGTATAATTATTCAATGAGCGCGCAAACGAATTTTACTCTGCAATAACAGACGAACGTATTGGTTAATTTTCCAAAAATTCAAAATAATGTTCTGTAAATCAAATGGAATAAAGGAAGAATATATATATATATATATATATATATATATGCATATATGTACGGAGTGATGATTCCTTTTTATAAAAACTTTAACTGCGCTGCAACAAGATCGTCCTAAAAAAGCAGTACAGAGCGGACTAAACTTACCGAAAGTGCTATTGATTCCCATTTCGATCTTTGTCTGATGCTGAGCGATACAAGCTTCAACAAGGTTCGGTGGAAACATGTTCCTTATCAAGTCCATAAGAGTGTCAACAGTGGTGACGTTTCGTGGTGCTCGATCGTTTGTTTGCTCGCGATTCTGCTTTGTGCCCGGTTGAATTGACACCACCAAGATTATTCCTAGTTTTAAAATGAACGAATGAAGAAATTAACCGCTATTAAACTTTATTGACGTATCAATTACTTATGGATACGGTTATATTATGATATACTGTGATAATGCTCATTCGAATAGTTTTAGTCTCAAACAATTTATAAGCAAATGACGATGATACTTTACTATATGCATTTATATCTTATGCGGCTGCAGCTAATTTTAAGATCTAAAGCCACGGAATTCTTAAACAGTTATCAATATATTTATGGTTAACAATATAATTCAATACCATTGATTTTGTGTCTAGAAAAAAAGAGAGGCAATAAAAAAAATAAATAAATAAAACATAGAAATTTTGATAATACAAATGGAATAATCGTTTAGAATTACAACCGACATTGAAAATTGCATAATTTCTATATTGCTACAAATTATCAAATTAAACTTATATTTGTTTGCAAATACATTGGCGCGAGCTCATTGCTTAAAAAAGAAGAAGAAAAAAAAATAAAGAAAATCACTCATTGACGCTGCTTCTTATTTTATTTAAAAGTAATAAGGTAATGCGGAATAACTTTGATTAGAAAATTTAATGATTAAATATCAAATGTATGATTTTAAAATTACTTGAAGTAATAGGTCCCTCGTACGAACGAAACAGTGAATTTTGAGAATAATACTTGGAAACTTGGAATAAGACCGAACGCGTTCTGACGATAATAAATATGAATTGGCAGCTTTGCTACTCAAGAAAACTTGATAAGCAAGCATTAAAACGACAAGACTCAAAGTACTCTGAATTTCATCAACTAAAACATCACCAAAAGTTAAATATCCCGAATGGATTGATTAGTGCCTTTCAATTCCATTCTATGCATATGTACTTTTGAATTAAATAGGATTTCCAAACTTTAATATAGCTATTACATGTTTCAACATTTACTAGAGATTCCTACACTACATTTTTTTCTTCTAGCTGAACGACGTGTAAATTCTCGCGGTTCAATAAATCTCACGAATAAATTGAAATAATTTAATAAATATATCTTATATAATAATAGTTATAATATAATAAGTATAAAGTACAATTATTATGATACTTGTACATGGACTTTTAAGACATCGATTACAGTTGCACGACATATCATACATGCGAACAGTATAAAAGAGTCTTGAAATTTTAATGAATAGTGAATGTGCAAAATTAGTGCATCGTCCAACGTACTGTTACAGGACACTCGAAAAGCCCAATAAAAATTACTCGATACACACGATTCACAAGATGAGTGTTATATTGCATAGTCGTTGGTGAATTAATTGCATTGCATACCCAGAATAACGGCACTGATGGTAGTGAGCATATAATAAATAACGGATCTGCTGCCGATCTTTTTGCTCAGAGAAAAGTCGAGGGATCCAATTGCTGAGATGAGACTGGCCATTATAAGTGGCAGTATAAGGCTCTTGAGCATCCTGAGGAAGAGCTCGCCGATGTAATTGATGTACATGATTTCGCGCTCGGTCCAGCCGCCGTTGCGCGAGCTCTTCAGGATAAGCCCGAGGACGATGCCGAAGATCACGCCAGATACGGTCATCATCGTGAGAGCGTTGTGTCTTAAGAATACCATGATCTTTCCGAGGGTCGTGCTGTCCAGGCGCTCCGGCTCCTGGGGGTAGTACGATGTGCGCTCCACCTTCGTTTCCCCATCCACGCCGGACAGTGGCGACCTAATAATGTCGAGAGTTTAGTCGTTGTTGCGTCTTTATTATTCTAATTAAAGGGACCATCCTACAGTCAATAATACAGAATAATTACCGAGAGAGATCATTAATAATATCACGTTATGGGATAATAAAGGACTATTATTAAGAATTCAATCTCTATTACAACAAAAAGATAAAACATTTTGACATTATTAGACTACTTGAATGAAGTATTTTTTTATTCTAGTTTGAGGTATGATTAATAAATAAATCGAGCAAACCAAATGCCAAGATAATTATGTGGTTTCCTTTTGAGAATAATATGTTAAAAAGCGAATGAACAAAGCACTGTAACTTATATAATTTGATTATAATTGATGTAAACTATATTTGTCTAAGAAAGATCTTACACACTAAGTAATGATTATTTTCCATCATATTTTTTTCTTTTTTTTTCTTTCATTGTTTATACAATTTTTTTATTACTTTAATTTAAATTTTAAGCAAATGATAAATATGAAATACATATTAATGATTGTATTTTTTTTAAAAAAAGTCATGATTCCATCGACATAAATTGACAATAGAAAAGGCACAGTGACATTTATCTTAATACTTTTATATTAAATCATTTATATTTAGATCTTATAATCTAATATCTATGATCTTATTCTCTAATTTTCAATCTGAGTTTCTTAAAGAGGAGAGCAAAGTCTCTCTCATATATCGTAGTTGAACGAAGTTGCTCTACAATCGCTTGGAGCCAAATACAATATGGAATCAATTTATAATAAACCTAACTAAATATCGATAAATAATAAAAAATAACTCGCAATAGGTATCCATAATAGTTTCAGCCGGCTGTGGCGACTCTGCCAGCGCACAAAGTCCTGGAGCTGTATCAGGCTCCGAACTACCGCACCCGCAATGCAATCCTAACGACGCTGGCTGACATTTATAATGTATTATGAATGGCATTGGCTGCACATATCAGGTTCATGAAGTTACACTATCTGCCATCGAATTACTCGTCCTTTCGCTTACATTCAAAAGCAGCAGCTCTTAATTTTTGCGATGCAATGAATTATTAAACATTAACGTTGCGCGCATTTTTTGCAAAGACGCTTACATATGCCTGAAACACGGATTTCAGGTCTCCGTACAGACTACTATTATCTATACACGAAAGGCCAGTTTTTTTTTCATACCAGAGAGGTAGGAGGAAGGATTTATATTTATTTTAAATATCACGAGTGAAATTTCCGATTAATGAAAGTGAATTTATTTTGTATGCCAAAGAAAACATTCAGTCGTGTCTATTATTTAGCTAATTACAATTCGAACTGATAAAATTTCCTTAATATTTTAAACTATTTTTAACACAATATGTTTTTAATATAATACTTGTTTACTTTATAAAATGTAATATTATGAATAATGCAAACAATTATATTTTGTATGCGTTCATATTAATTGAGCTAAACTGATTAAAAAAGTAATTGTAGTAGACTTCAATTTTAATTTAGTTCTTGATTAAGATAATAAAAAATATTTATATTTTAGTCGAAATATTATTCAGAATAAGATATTTACAAAGATATTTACTACACTATTATTCATGTATATATTTAAATTTATTTAAATAGATAATAATGTATGTATCTTAGGAAAATTAAATTTCATCTTCGAATGTAATGACGATTATATTTAAGGGATTATAAATGCATTATTAACTAAAATATAATTATAGATATTTTACAGAGTGCCAACAGTAATGATCTTAAAATAATATTCCTTCGTTAAATTTATAAACAGAAGGTTTATATTGTATATGGAAATTTTAACTAAATGAAAAAGTAGTATTCTTGCATAATAAAATAAACTATAGGGGTAGGCAATATTTTGTTAGTATGTACTTCATAACTTTGCACTTATATCTCAACATAGTACAATACAGTGAATAAAAATTCAACACAAAGTAATAATATGTTATATCCCAAGTATTGATTGAAATATCTTTTAACTAATAAGGAAAAAATAATAATTCAAAATAATAATTTTTTTTATATATATGACTTGTTAATATATATGATAATGTATAGATATAATAATAGATTATGTTATTAGTTAAAATTTTATTAATTTTAACGTTTATATAGGTATTATTAATGCTGTATGAGAATAATATTCTATCAAGAAGAGTTATCAAATAAAAATATATAGATAATCATTAATGATTATCGTAACGACGATAATGATAAAAACGAATGATAGATCTTGAATATTAAATTAATTTTTTATTATACTCTAGTTAAAGTTAACAATAGTGTTTTAATTTATTCGTAATATTCTATTGATAAGGAAAAGAATATATTATTGTTCATTCATTTATTTGCGATCAAGATACTATATTTTTATATTTATTCAAGACATTTTATTTTTTATTATAAATATATAAAATATCTTGGAATACAAAAAAATTAAAATTTCTATTAATTTAAAAAAATTTATTATTAATATATTATATTTATGATAATTTCAATTATATCCATAAATCCTTAAACATTTATTTATTGTGAACTTAATAAGATTATTTTATTAACGAGATTTACATCTCTATAAATAATACTTCTTATTTTAAAAATAATCTGCTTATGTATGCCAACAAATTCTTTAAAATCCAGTATAAAATTAATACAATTAAAGTCTAATTTTCAAATTTAATAAGATTCATCAGCTATTTGTTATAGATTGAATGAAATATTATATATTATTAAAAAATTGTAATTAAAATGCATGTAATTAAATTTTTAATCACTTTTTCATTATTTTTTATTTATTATTTGCAAACTACCTAGAAAAAATGAACCTTAACTACAATTGGACAAAAATATTCTAATTCCAAAAAATAATTCATATTTCATAATTTAAAATTTACTATGATTTTTGATAATATCAATTTTTGTAGTATCTGCAATTTTTTCTATTATAGCTTATATTATTATTAATGTTATTTCGATATTAAAGTCCCATTAATAAAAGTTATTATTAAATACAGTCTGTAAAAATTATACATCAATAATATAAATATCAACTTTCAATGAAAAATGCTCGGAGAATGTAATATTTTACTTTGAGTTATTTACGTGTATTGGATATCGAATATTTCATAAAAATATATATATAAATGTTTTTCTTGTATTAGTCGATAGTTTTTCTTATTTCAAATATATCGAAATGCGAGTTGTCTTGTAAGGTTTTTCATTTTCATGAAATTCTCAAACTATTTTATACTCAAATTATAATATCGTTCACGTATATTTATATGATTTTTTTATACAATTTACACAAATTTAATAAAAAAAAAAAATAAAAAAAATAAAATAAAATTTCCCGTATTATTCGGTCTTTATTGACTACGGCTGAACTACTGTTGTTTTTAAATTTTTCAACATTCAAGCGTAAATATTTTCAATATTAGAGACAATATAAAAAAAAAAGCTTAAAGTAAGAACTGTTGAGGGCTGTATGCATTGTTTTATGCGTTAAGTGTATCGATATTAGGCAAGTTTCGTTTGCGTCTGAATTGCTGTAATATGACACGTGGCGCTGGGGTTCGTTCGACCTTGAATACAGTGTAATTTAATCTTTCCAGCGACGCGTCTCTGCGGATTTTCCAAAGGCCACGGTAAGGCCGCGATCGATCTTTTCATTATTAAGATTAATCCAAATATGTGATATCTTGATTTCATTACCATGTAGATTTTATCTTTACACAACAATATAAAGTTAATGCGGCTACGAATACTGGTAAATCTAGTACTGGAGAGTACTTGTGTATTGTAAATGATCTTTCCAAGAAACTGATACTTCAATACTTGAGTTTAAAATATAATATCTTAAAGTCCAGTATATTATAGTTTAGCATTTGATAATATCTCCACGTTATTATTTCTTAAGTCGCATTACATTAATTGTAATTCCAAAAGATGTATTTGCAAATTCGTTGATAATGAAACTTGATATTTTTGAAAGTCTAATCCGATACGATAAACAAAATTAGTTTAAAATGAAAAATTAAGGTTATCGTAAATAAGAGTGCGTAAATGCGTAAATGCAAAAATAAAATCAATAGCTACTACATAGGCTATTTAAAATTATTCGCATTTGTATAATACTAAAATGAATTACCATGTTATATAATTATTCTATATTGTTAAATAAATAAATTATGGTGATTTTATTAGAGATAGATAATAGATGAATTACGCTATTCCAGATTATGCAGCGATTCACCATGTAAAATGTACTAATACGCAAATCCTAAGACATACTAATACAGATGCCGTACCGCAATGTCGACTGGAATTTCAACCACAAATTCCATATTGTCTCCATGATTACTTCCTGAGTTTCATCTCGCTTATGGCGATGTAGTCGCGGCAACGATTTTCACCTCTCCATTCCCCATCCCCACGCTCCCGGACCAGCACCCATACTTTGGCGAGTCTCTAAGTAAGCGCGACTGCACTGCATATAATCGTGCATATGCGCATATCGGATGAATTACTCTACAATGCAGCTAACATGTGGTGTCGAAAGAAAGGGAGAGATGGCCTAAATATGCAGTGCAAGCGCTAGCGGTGCTGTATTTATTTTTCGATTCTTTGCGACATCGCAGCGCATACGCCTGTGTGGCTACGTGAATGGACCATTGAGTGGATGGAAAATGAGTCGGAACGCACGAAGAAAGCGACTTCCGCTTACCCAAAATGGCGACTTCAAAGAGAGGGGGATCTGTGGATAAAAGGGTTTAATTTCATTCTGTTTAAGCGGATTTGTCGAGAAAATAGAAAGGGATATCGACGTGTTAAACAGAAAAATGGATCGAACCGCCTATATATGATTTTCTCAAGCTCTTACGAAACAAGTGAGTTTCTCGGTTCTAAAAAATACTTATAGAATTTTTATCATTCGCATTATTCTAGAAAATAAATTGAATATAACCAGCTTTTGGGTACTTTAATACTTATTAAGTCCATGAGGAATCTAAGTCGATAAATTCGCGAATACTTAGAAATATATAATTTTATAGCTTTCAATATCGACGTAATTTTAAATTTTACTAAAAAGTACTTAAAATTTCTAAAAAGTTTCGTGAAATCAACAAACAAAAATTTCATAGAAATAAAGATCTATTCATTTTATTTGGGCTACAGTTCTTTATAAAATTCCAAATATTAAATTCCGCCATTCAAAAAAAGCTGTCCCAAATTATTTGAATAGTAACTAAAGCTTTAATTTCTTTTTCTATATTCATTTACACTTTATACATTAAAAAATAATTTTCAAAATACATAATTTTTTTAAAGAAAAGAAAAATGGCAACTATTAACAACTTTCATATAAATTTAATTCAATTTAATGTAATAATTGTCAATGAAACAATTTAAACAAAGTATTGCAAGTTTATATTTAAAATCAAATACATTTTATGAAATTAAAAAAATCGAATAACGTTGAAAATACGATGTTTGCAGTTTTTTAAATATTAATATAAAAAAAAAGACTTATAAAAGCATGAACAAATCTCATTTCATTTGTACAAATCAATACATGATTTGTACATGTTTTGAATTAATACATGTTTTAAAGCATTTGAACAATCCAAACAATTTTTCTTGTATTTTGTTGGTATTGTAAATAAAATCGTTTGATTTATATAAAATAGTTGTAACAACGGGTCCGGTAAAATTAATAAAAAATTTTGACAAATATGTAGTGGTAGAAATAATTCAAAGTATTCATTAACGTTAAATTAATATAAATAATCTATTAATATATGTAGAATAAAATAATTAAAACATTATAACTGGATGGATCTTTTACAAATGACAAAAGATTTTAGAACTCCTTTTATTAGATTTTATTTATTAAAACAATTAATTTTATACATAAGAAAAGCGATAAATAACAAATTATTTATTTTGAATTATTTAAAAAAGAATCTTAAGTTATATTAAATTTAATGTGAAATTAATATTTATCGATATATGAAATAACCTTAAATTTAAGAAAACAGATTTAATTTCTTAACAATCTTTCGTTGAATAATAATAATAATATTATTATTATTATTATTATTATTATTTAATACGCTTATTTTATAAAAGCAAAGAATTTTAAGCATATATAATTAAAGTGAATGCAATTAAAGTGAAAATTGTTTTATGCGTGCTTTATTTTTCTTTAATAGTTGAAGGTAAATGCATTTTTTTTATAAAATTTTTCCTACTTTAAAAGTTTCGTTTTTAATTAGATGAAATACATATTTCCTAATTATACATCATAGTTTATCATTACAAAACAATGTAATATATCTACTCCTTAAATTTAAATAAAATTTAATATCTTATAGGTATTATTATACGTTTCATTTAAACTAATTTTTTAATAATATTTATATCGATTAAAATTCTAAAAAAAAAATAATTATTTAATCTAAGTATAATATATGAGAATTTTGTTAGCAAAGACAGGTACATTGCTTTAGGTAAACAATTAAATTACTTAGAAATATATTTAACACACACATTAATCGAAAAATTGTCATCGTGATATAAGTATAACTAGGAACTTACGAATTTTTAAACTTTGAATTAGTGAAATGGCTGTACAGTTCAATACTATTACCTAAAAAATACATCGATAACGGGAAATGATATGATACTCTTCATTGACTAGATCATAATTTTCACGTTTTTATCCCATTTATGAAAAATATGTCTATTTTACACATTTTCAAATTGGTATTTTTTTTTAAATTGTGGTATACATTGTTTTTAATTTATTAATTTCATTTGGCTGGAAAATAGGTATTTCTCTATAAAAGAACAACGCGTAATTTTTATTTAATTTTCATTAGATAGTATTCGACTAAAATATTTGATTTTAAAAATGTATAAATTGTTTTATTTTCAAATAAATACATGTTTACTAATATTTTCACTTACTTTTAACTATTATTTTTGCAATATCGAATTATTATTTAATTAGAAAATCCAGAATTACACGTGATGAACAGTAAGCCGAGCTAACATTATTTGCTTATGTAAATCAAGTGTAAATAAAGGAGGATTTTAATTAATTTCCTTTAAAAAATTTTAAATAATTTTAAATCCAGTTTTCTGCGTGTGTTTATTCTTTTCTAAATTTTCAATCGAGTACTGGTTTCTGTAAAATTAATGTTAACTATACATGATTAATAAACTTATAGACTTCTTCTTGTATTGTGACAATCTTAATTAAATAGAAAACATATATTTAACTAAAATAGCTATTTATGCTTATGTTTTATAATACAAATGGCTTTTTATTTAAATTATTATGGAGTAAAAATTTATAAAAACTTTATATATAAATAAAAAGTGAAAGGTATTTTTCATTTTTCATTCTGATATTTTTTTTATCTCTATTTTCATAATCCTCGTATTATCTAACTTGCATATAAGTAAAACATTTTAATTTGAGATTTCTTCTTTTTCCTTTCTTTATTAAAATGAGATAAATCCATTATACTAATTTGGAATTAAGAAAAATATAACGATACTATTTACTACTAACATTAATATAAAAATTGACAAAATATTCATTTGTCATTTTTCTCATTTCAGTAATTAATGAACTTTATTATTTGCGTATTTGTCAAAGCAGTTCATTATCCATACAATATATTCAGTTATACATTAATCGTAAATATAATGATTGGAAAAATCTTCGATTATATTAAATTCATTGTCAATTATCACTTTTTTAACAATTAATTTTTTAAGAATTAATTTTCAATAAATGATTTCTAATTTTCAATGATTTTTCATATTTTTGAATTTCACGCTTCAACTTACATAAATTTCTGTAATATATATATATATATATATATATATATATATATATATAATTATAATTTATATATATAATTATATAAATGCTATAGTATGTCGTTCAAATTCAGCATTATTTCTTTAAAATGATTAAACATTAAATTATAATTTCTTTTACTATCTGTTTAACGAATTTTACTTTTTTATTATATATATAAACAATATTAGAATACTATGATTTTTAAATTTTCTATTTATTGCCAGATTTATGAAATAATAAATATAGTAAATCAATTGATAATGTTTATTTTAAAATTGTTCACATACAAAAGTAAATCAAGGCTTGTTGAGAATAATTCATAAAATTCAACTTTATCGTGTTCTTACCTAAACGTGTTTGTATAAGTATGTTTGAGAATATGGCCATATGCAATATATCTTGCTATTGTATAAATATTACTTATAAATTATTGTTTGAGAATCTTTGACGTATTCTGATTGAACTTATTTTTAAGGAAATAAACTTTTCTAAATTTAACGAATTTTTTAATTGTAGAAATCGAAAAATAGAGCTCGTAGAGAAATTGCTTTTTTTGTACGAATATTTGTTATATTTATTGGCAAGTGCATGTTTATATGTTCTTAAAATAATTCGTGTATGAATTTTGTTTGAATTCTTAAAAGGTATTTTTATGTTTAATAAAATAATTGGTCTTGTCATGCTGTGTGTGCAGAAATACGGATTTTCTTCATAATATACGCAACCAATGTTACTCACACAACTCTCATTTGAAGTTAACTGTTTATTTATTTAGACTGATTTTGTTAGAACAAAAAAAAATATGTAGATCAATTATTAAACAAACAAAAAAATCATATACGAATTAAATTATGATGTGTCGATTTCATTTTATGTACATAAATAAAAAATAATATTTATAACGATAATTAACATTTTTAATAGTTTTATTTTATGATTTTTATTATAATTAATGTCGTATTAATTAATGGATAATAAATCTAGCCATACATTCTTGATAACCAAATTACAAGTAAATATCAAATTAGCCATAATTCCTTAAATATCATGATAAAAATAATGAATCAAAAGATAAAACTAAGAAAATTAAAAGCTGAAGCATTGTTGACTATTTGATAAAGATAAACAGTCTTATATTGAAAGCGATTTCGATTGTATTTTTATGTCGGCATTTGCGAGTTTTTCCAGTATTTCGGATACTTGAAAAGTTGTAACTTTCCACTGAAAGTAGATGCAAATAAGAGTAGAAAGCCATTGACAGCCATTGACACATTTCTTCGAAAGGGTCGGAAATGCTAAAAATCTGCAAGGAGTTGTCAACTCGTCAAGAGAATTGCAAAATTTATGACCATCTCAGATCATAACTGAAGACTGTTTCATTTCCATCACGGAATAATGAGATTATTATCTATACTGGTTAGAAAATAAAATGTTTGAGAATTTGTAATTAACCGTTCGGATGTTCGTTTGAAAACTATGACCTTGATAGAATAAAAATTTTCTTATAGACATTACGTAATGTGTTCAATATTTATTAGTGTAGATTATGAAAGTGTATTAATATTAAAAGAAAAGACTACTTATTTTAATTAAGTGAGCTAAAATATCCTTATCAGAAAAAATAGCGGAACTATTGAAGGAAAAAGATAAATGATACCAATTATTCAGTGAGTGTATATAAATATTTTATTGAAACGGGAAATTGAAGACTATCGTGTAGAGCATCAATTTATTTGTCAGAAAAATTAGTTAGCTAAGACTAATGTCAATATTTACGCTGTGAAATTGTTTTATTGTGCTAATGGATAATACATATCTTATTTTCAATATCGTTTTGTCCCATAACTAAAACAATTCATCATAAATTTATAGATTTTTTAATTTCTTATACATTTATTATATTATTTTATTATATTATTATACACTTTTTGCTGAAATGAATTAGAAAAGTAGCCATAAGAATGTTTTCTTAATAATTTCAATATCCTTTATATTTTAAATTATACAGCTTCCAAAACAGAAATATTTTTTCTTCTTTCTTTCTTTTTGCTTATTCATTTTAAATCGTGAATTAAAATCATTACACTGCATAAAATATTAAAAATAGCATTAAATGCAAAATTTCTAAACAGTATTGAAATTTATGTCAATATAATTAAAGATTTTTATTTATAAGTTGGAATAAACTTTTATTGTTTCTAAAATTCTATGTCGACTCATTTGTTCGACGATTATTGAAAAATACGTGTATTTCATCAACTGTGCATGATGAAACTGAAAAGTGTGATACATATAAACTAATGATTCTTATGAGGAAAAGTAACAAATCTTTGCGGTAGGTCAAAGCTCGCGTCATACTACACAAAGTAAAAAAGTATTGCGCTTATCCCTATGTTTCTCGACTATCGACTAAAGGTCACTCCTGATGTAATGTTCTACATTATTTTGCTCCTTCTCCTCCTCCTCCTCCTACTACTACTACTGCTGCCACTACTAATCGAATGTGTTAGTCGCGTATGCATTCTCACGTACTGTTATCCCTATCGTAAATGCAAACAGGACGTGACGACACGAGTATAGGGCAAAGCCACACGTATTCGACCCAAGAGAAAGTGAGTGTTGAGTTAATGGTAACGTAAATAATTAAGGTTTAAATATTTTTTTAAACAAAATTAAAATTTTAGATCTATAGTATTATATTATATATATTGTCTATAGTATAATGTTGCATATAGTTAATTGATTAAAGCCAATAATGTAATAAATCTAAAAACAGTAGTAATTGAATATCTTTGTTGTGCATATCTATGCTTTTTAAGTAATTTTGCTTTCTCGTGAACACTTATGACAGTAACGTTAAAATATAAGAAATATCATGATCATCATCATGATGTAATAGAATATATAAAGCTCAATGAAGAATTTTAGAGTAACTTGTTAAGGTCACTTTTAATTTGTGATTAATTAATTAAATAATAACTTTTTAATTTAAGCACTTTCGTAGCTAAAAATTCCCATGTATCGAACTCAAATAAATAAATACGGTCAACCCTTTTAAATTTCCTCATTTAAGGAAGATTCGCTCGTTTCGATCACTCGTGTATTCAAAACTCGACAGATCACATGTAACTTAAATTTCCCCACCATTAACCTCATATTGATATGGGAAGCATCGACTTCCACAATTGAGTGGAAAAATATTAACACTTCGCTCTTCGCATCGCAACTGAAATTGTGGGTGGTGGGACGGAGGGGGGAGGGTTTTTAATGGAAATATCGCATATTCTTTACTTCCGGGACGACGTTATATTAAGACTTCGTCTACGTGCGGTCGTCGTTGCGGTAATGAGGCAAAGGTTACGGCCACTCAGATCCGGCGCGTTCATCCTTCTTAAGTGATTCAAAAGTCTTTGGTGCTAATAGTCGTTTTTCAACGGAATTTGAATCACACGTTATAAACGTTTTAATGACTTGAATAATAATAACAGTAATTCAGTGTTTCATAATGGAAATTTAAGAAAATACTCGTCGAGTATTAGGAACGCGAGCTGAAATTGCTCAAATCGAATTAGTAAATATTGATTTTCCATTCGACAGTGTTTCCTATTGACGTTATGCATTTTTCGTTGATTTTTTGTTGTTTAAAAAATATCAGAGTCTGATAATCGATGTTTTTAAACCATTTAAAAAACGTTTACAAGTGTAAATAATGATTTATCAAAAAATTATCAGTTATATGGGTTCTTACCAGACTAGATTAGTTACATATTAGTTATAATATATATACTATATATTAGTTCATCTAATTACTAAAAAATAATAAGTTTTTTTTTATTTTGTGTTTCTGTTTACTTTTTTTTCTTTTTTTATTTCTTTTTCCTTTTACATGATATGAAAATACACATGTTTAAAAATAACATAATTATAAAATAAAATAAAGTATTTGAAATAAAATAAATAAATAAATAAGCAGATGTTTTAAAACGAAAGTATACGGCAAAGATTAATGATAGTGGAGATATTATGTTTTATCTAATTTATAATGTAACAAGTTTAATCGTATAAACTGTGATTATATACAATATCTGGAATTAAGTTATAGCCGAGTACAATGTATACTTACTTTTATGTGCCTTCAAAATTAAACCCGACTTTATTTGTGCAAGTCGGGCAGGGTTTTTTCTCATTTCATCTTTCTCGTCTCATAATCTCCCAATTAACATTGGGAGAGCAAGTGAATCATTGTGTAACAATATTTAATAGAGTGATATTAATTGCGAATCACTAAGCGGTTGTCAATGATAAATTTAGGTGGTCCTTCGCTATTTGCTTTTACTTTCAAAAATAAATTTCATCAAAGTTAATAAAATTCATGATATAATACAATAAAATAATTAATTTCTAAATTACCTAGTGTAATTATTAAATCAGTGGACTTTTTTATTTAGATATTTTCAAAATGAACTTTCATAATTGTAGACAATTGAAAATATTCCTAATAGTGAGTAACAAACTTTCTATATGTTTAATATTATAGATAATACTTTTACGTAATGATGCTATATATGCATATAAATTTTGTTAATAATCAAAATAAAAATACATTAATAACATTTAAGCAATAAAATTAAAATAAATTTTTTGCAGTATAATAAATGAATGTTTCTAGAAAAATAGATACTGTCTTAAATGAAATTCATTTTCAAAGCTTATTATCGTTAAATGATAGAAATGAAAAAAGGGAGAAAAGGAAATACTTAAAGTATCTATGAATTATTTGTTCCTTCGTGTGATCATGTGCACGCAAGTAGTGACAAGATTTCATAGTAATTCTTTTTTATAGTTTAGTAAATAACTGTATAAACTGCGAAAGTGACTTTACTTGAGAGAACGATCACCAAAGCTGAACATTATCAGTGATAACAATTGACTCATCGTATTTATAAATTAGGAACTACTTTGGCATCGGCATAGTGGCGATAAAAAAGCAGCAATCGAACTCCAGACAGTCAAGTTTGTTTAACTCATGATGCAATCGGTTGTGTTGATCCAACAAATGTGACTCGCGTTAGAGAGTGAGATGAGCCCTAGTCCGATCCCCTCCAACATATATTATCACGGGAGGCTGAAAATGCGTCGAGCTACATCCGTCTCCACTCGGCTGTGTATGGAGATATTTTTTTCAGCCTAAAATTATGAAGAACAAGACTATTCGATATATTGATAAGCAATTGATTAGAAACGAAACCCTATTCTTTCGCATGTTTTTCTACTGCAAGGCTTTCGTAAGATAAGATGAGAGATTTTTTCCAATTTTATTGCTCATGAAAGTTGCACGCCTGCTCATGAAATAGTATATTGACTTTGAAATTTCATTTACTCTGACATTCGCTATTAGACTGTTTATTATAAGTTTCTATTAATGTCATTATATATTACCTATAGTAATTTCAAGATTATTATTTATCTTGTACAAAGTGGGCCTTTTCTTCCGTATAGATTAACTTATGTCTTATATTTTTAGATATATTGAATAATCGTTAAACTATTGCGTATTCCAATTACAAAATAATATAATAGGAAAATATTACATTATTTAAAAATAAGCAAAGAAAATAGAAATATTAAAATGACTTATGAATCTATTATTATAAATGTGCACTTAAGTTTTTAATAATAAATAAATTAATAAAATACATAAATAATTAATAAAAATAAATTTAAATATTGTTTGTTGAAATTCTGTAACTACCTTAGCATTTTTTGCTTTTGAAAAATAATTTAATTACTGGTAAAATATATCTCTGTTTATTTAAAAAAATTTTTTTTTTGTTTATTAATTTGGTACTAAAAGTTATGAAATACATAAACTTCGAGCATTATCAATGAAAATAATTAACTACAATACTTCACCGACTACTAAATTAAAAACGTAAAAGAATAAATGAATGAAAAAAAAAACACAAATGGTCTCTTTCTGTGGAGATTTCGTATTATACACACGAAATAACGAACATTCAATTTTAAATTGACTCTAACAACCGCATAACAATTAAAGTTGTGGTTTTATAGATGCTACTCTAATTTAATGCTAGTATAATTGATTCTTCAGCATATGGTACGTTATAAATACATAAAAAAGTAACCGACGACGAAAAAGATTAGAAATTATCTAAGATTCTCTACGTAAGTTTTATTTCACAAATCTCCAATTACATTAATAAAAGATTTAACATCTTTCAAAATAAAAGCTAAGTTTAAATGTTCTATCAAAGCAAATTATGTTAATTTTATAATTAATTATATCTAATTTTCTAACTTTAATTTCTGTTTACTTTTGCAATTACTTGATAAAACAAACTCCATTATTTTTGTCATTACTATAATAACAATGTTAGAAAATTTTATAAAATATTGACACAATTATTTGCAATGAAGTCTTATTGCAAACATATCTAAATCATGTTTAAAAATCTAAATTATAACTCAGTTTTTGTAATTTAGAATTAAATTGCACTGCAAAGATTTAGGATCTACGGATTTAGTGAGAAAATTGCATTAACAATATTTATTCATTCAACAATAACAATATTCATTACCATAGTAAACTAATAATAAATTATTTTATAATTTCATATTTAATTTATAAAAATTACGAATACAATACAATTTACAAATACATGCAAATACAATTTATTCATTACCGAGAAATTTCATGAATCTTTTTGTTTGCTGACAGACAAAAAATCTCGAAAAGTTATACATTTGAAAATATTATAAAGTAATTTATATTTTTTTTAATTAAATACATCATATAATTACAAATAAATATCTTTCTTATATAGTTCATTTTTTTGTACCCAAAATACATACAAAATAAATTATAAATGATATGAGCTACGAGTGCATGCACAGTAAAAGAAATTATATATCATTTCAAAATCGAAATACTGTTACCGCGAGTTATCTTCATGCTAACGTAACTTAAAAACATAATATTAACCATAAAAAAATAATCATTGAATTTTCATTTTTCATTATTCAATCTGTTTTATAATGCTTATGATACGGATTTTGCAATTTCTCCGTTGCAAAATTTTATGAAAATACTTCTTTTTTTTTATTTTAGATGAAATATAAGCCCAGACTCATTATTACAAGGTTTTCAACTTTGGAATCTAAATTCGTGATTCAAATGGCAAAATTATTTAAAAATTCTGAAGTTCTGAATAGTATGACAAAAAGTCATTTGAAACCATGCTCACATATGCAAAGTATAGCAAATTATTTTACCGATGTTTCTAACTTAGAAATATGGTCATGTTAATGGTAAATTAAAATATCGAGTTACTGTTACTGTTACAATAGTAAAGTTACTAAAAATGAAAATATTCAACGTCACGTATTTCATTAATACTGATTAAAGTAAGCTCTGTAACTAATTAATGATCCGTACTAAACAATTTCATATTAAAGCATAAGGTGTATGTTAACAGAAATGTTTTTGAAAATCTGTAAACACTATATATTTACATAGTACTCATGTTTTGTTCTGATAATAACGAAAATGACGAAAATCATATTCAATAATAAGAATTAATAAAATAAACATTTGAATATAATTTATTATAATAGCGAATATTTAAATGATATTATGTCTATTATGTTCATGGATTTTATTAATGAAAAATTATCGATTATAAATCAGTGCTCCCAATTATATTTGGAAAGATTATTTTAAAGGTAAATAAGTAGTTTGTTTATCCACTCATATTTATACATATGTATCTAAGTGTTTCATGAAAATATAATATTAAAAATGTATCACGCATGATTTATATTTCTAATTTAAACATTCCACGTTTGAAAATACACTAAAATTTAAATAATGAGTTTGGAACAATAAAAATCTGTCATAAACTATAAAATTGATTGAACTGATTAAATATTATGTATAAAATAGCATTACACATTTATTAAAAAAATAATATAATCCTAGGTTTCCCTTGAATCTGTAGATATCTGTAAATTTATTTTTTAAGAATTAGATAATATGAAGAAATTGTATAAATACTATAGACATATATTGAAATAAACAATAACATATAATGAAATAAACAGTAATTCATTTGCGTATACTATCATAATATCGGGAAAAAGAATAACTTAATCATTATATGGTTAATATTGAAAATATACCAGTAACTAAGGTGCAAATATGTATAATAATTATTTTGACTACTGTTCTTATCTTATCTTAAGACACTGTAAGAGAAAAATATGATTGTTAAACATATAATTGCTTTAACTCAAAATAATATTAAATTGAAATACATTTAAAAGTAATTAAATGTAATTAAAACTTAATTTTTTTAACTACATTCTTCAATTTAAATTTAGTTTAATCAAAAATTAATATTCCGAGATATCATTAACCAATGAAATATTCTATCACAATATCCTTTTTGCACAATAACATTATTAATCCAGCTTTGGCAACTCAAACTTTTTAAATAAGTAATTATTAAATATATTACATTGTTTTTATAATCATAGTGATATCATATATTTTATGAAATACCTTTTTAATAAAAAACAGTAGTAAATGGAAAAATGTTAAATAAAAAATATTGCACATAAAGTTTTAATAATAACAAATAGAAATGTAAAAAAATGAAATTTAAAAATTTGCAGTGGATAAAGGATTTGTTAATGTATAATAATACATTTTATGATTAAAGGGACAACCAGAGAATTGAATTTTTTTTTCAATTTTTTTTTATTCGCTATTTTAACATTTTAATCATATTTAATAATAATTTTAAATCAATTGATCAATTTAAATCAATTGATGTAGAAAAACGATAATCTTACTAATATATATATATATATATATATATATTGCCAAGTAATTCATGTAATATTGTTTTAGCTTTGCAGAAAGATAAAAAATATTAAAAATAGAGAAAAATCAACGAATTATACAGATAATTGGCAATGAAACACTTTACTCAAATAAGCACAAAAAAATTAAAGTATAAAATAAGAATAAAAATATACGTCAACTCTTTAATTGAATATCAGCATATTTGTGTATATACCTAATTTTATCTAGAAATATAAATGAAATTCACTGTTATTAATGACCCATTAGAAAATTACAAAAATTATCCATACTTTTACTATAAAATAGACAGAATTTTAAACGTAATTTGTATTGTGGATAGACATATATTATCAATTTGTTTCTTTAAAATTAGTTACATTAACAAACAAATTAAATGTTTAATTTTAATTTTCACATGTTTTATACAGATTCAGAATTATAAATTAAAAGAAATATGTACAAAATAATTCAGTAACATGTATATAAGTTATAAATATTAATCCTTGATAAAGAAACTGTAATTGAAATTATAATTTTATCAATACAAATTAAGAATTCAAGAATTAGTCACTAAAATTTTTATATATAAGTTTCCTATTCATTATACATTTAATCTTATATATTTAAATTTCTAGTTTTTACAAATAAGTATTACCTTAACAGTCAAACATTCTACAAATTTTTTCTTTAGATTTTTGAATATAATATTTAGATAATACATTTATATGGGGTTTATTAATTATTCAAATATTTATTCATTTTGTATCTACACTGTATTTAATGATATAATAATTTAATAAAAATATTTTCCATTATCGTTACATTATATTTGGAGTAAAGAAATCTATTCGCTCTGTGCGAGAATCGAAGAATAAAGCAATAAAAAAAATACGGATTTATATAATCCCCAAAACCAATGTAAAATTTTTATATTGATTATCGTTTCACTTTTTATAATCGTGAATCTAATTTTTCCTTGACTCTTCTGTTGTCATTTTTTATGAAAATAAAAATGTATCTAAATAAAAATGTATGTAGCTTAATAGATGACGAGGAAGTCATAAAAGAAAACTTCGCCGCCCACACATAGCCTTGATGAAACTTGTGCGTAGACCTTTTTCTCTACCTCATCTTATACATTTTTTGGGCAAGGCTGAACGTTTGAAAAAAAATTTTCATCAAAGATATGGCGTTGTCATTTATCACAAAAACTGAACCTTATATTAGATAAATTGATGTTTCGATACTGAATTAATATTGAATTATTTATAGAGTTCAAATATTTCTACATTTTAATACAGAATTGTTTTTAAAAGGAAAGCAACTTGTTACTTATTAAAATTTTTATTTCCATCTGTATCGATATTTTTAAAAAATTACCGATAAATTTACAGTTTCTTGATATTAATTTTAAAACAGCAATAATTTTTAATGATAAAATTGTTACAAAATAAGCTCTAATTATAATTAGTATATGAAAAATTATGATATTTATTATACGTTTTATTTTTGCAATTACCTTTCGAATTGCAAATATTCATATAATAAATTACATTAAAAATATTGAAAACTAACTAATATGAAATATGCTATAATAAAAGTGTATATTGCTTAAACGTTATTAATTGCAAATTTATAAAGTTTATAATTGAGTATGTATTAAACAAACTTGATATTGCTAATTAATTACAACTATTACATAAAAACAAAAATATTTAAATTTTGGATTATTTCCAACATCTAGATAAGGGTGTAATTAAACATTGCTCTAAATTAAGATGTATTTTACATTGTTAGAAAGATCCTTTTTATTGTTATTTGTGTAAAATATGTAAAATTTACTAAAATAGACTATTGTAAATTTATATAATATATAGATTGTATATATTGTATAAAATATTTACATTCAAAATATAGGTCAAAATATATACAAATTTACCACGATTTATTTACAATAATTATAAATATTGTACATGCATGCACTAAAGCTTAAGCGATGAACTTTAGTCAAATATATAAATAAATTTCATGTACATACTAAAACTCACATAATAAAGGTTTTTCAATAATCGAGGATCTCAAATCCATATAATCTATAATTTTCAATAAAATCCCAGTTATTAATATTGGAAATTATGAATATACAATACGATCGAAGCTGTTCAAACTTCATTCATCGAATCACATGAGTCGATGAGCAAATGATACCACACCTTGCGTGACTCCTATGGCGATAAACACTGATGAACAATCAATCATGCGTCTCGCTCGGAAGGAAAAACAAATAACTAGTTTGAGTCGGTGGTGGTTGGACGTAATCTTGGCACGCGCCATGGCTATTTATTTATACACCTGTAGCCGCAATTTTGTGAACAATTAGCTGTAGAGCGTTCGCCAAAAGATATTTGAAAAAAGAAGCGAATTATATGTGTGTAAGCTCACATATAGCGTAAGGTGGAAGAATCTGAATAAACAATTATTTGCTTCGAGGATATAAATTTATCTCAATAATTGATATAATCTTGCGCTACCTATTATTATCGATAATTTTGTATTAGCTTATAAATATTTAGCTTGTAAATATGCAAGACGTATGATTTCAGTACATACAATATTCTTCTTTAAGAAAAAATTACTTAAAACTTACAAAAACTTATTTCAATATCATAAAAAAATAATACTGCGTCATCAATCCCAGCGTTTTAATTATTTTATGCGATTAGATATGTCATTAAAACATCAATTTTCAATGAGTGACATCAATTAATTCTATAAAGACGATAATAACATCATAAATAACCAATTAACTCCTTAAGTAATCATTTAACAACACAAAAAAATAATTGTATAAATTAATTAATTATATCCGAGTAAACGTCATTTGTAAATAATAAATTTAAAATTTGAACATTATTATATATTATCTTAATTCATCGATATGTCATAATTTTCATCAAAATATACTATTGATTATTTAATTATTTGGTACAGGCAATATTCACTCTTGATTTATCAATACAGGCTTCTACATAACATTTATTTAATATTAAATAAAAGTAAATATTTGTCAGTAATTAAATTAATTTAATTTTTTCGTCGTTGGCAATAATTATTGTGAAGCATAGAAAATCGCAAAATGAATAAAATCGCGTATTATTTATTTTCAAATACTCCAGAGGTATAATACGTATTGTCAAAAAAAAAAAAAAAAAAAAATTAAACATTTTTAAATATAACGAATATATAATTATTTTAAATAATTTATTATTGTAAAGTATGTAACAAGGCATATCGAAACAATTTTTATCTCAATTAAATAAAAAATTTAATTTTTAATAAATATTCATTATTGATGCGTGCATTTGAAAAGTACGAGAATAAAAAATTCAACTATGTACAGATACTAATACTTTACTATAAATTATAAATGATACTTTACAAATTCATGTGTATTATTATCGTAAATACATAAAGTCTAAAAATACGTTTAATATTAAAAATTTTTTAAATAATCTTATATATATATTTATAAAAAGCAATTCACAAAAGTTTTATTAAAAATTTTCTTATATAAAATATACATCAGAATAGTATATCTCAATATTCATTATAACATAATAAGGCTTTTTTCACTTTAGTACTTTATTAAAAATAAATATATTATTCTTACAAAAAAAAACATTTTTTTTCTCTATGCAGTAGAAATATTTGATAAATTCTTATAAAATACTTTGTAAGTATTAATTTTTCATTCTATTAAATTTACTTATAATTTTATCAATCCTCACCTAACGTATTTATTCTCACAGGCATTTATTAAAAGTCATTTTATAAATATTAAACACTAAGTGCGTACTAGTAAAAAAAATCGATAGTATCCAGAGCTTACAACCTTTTACATTGTAACGTAGGTTTTTAATAATCTAAATAAAAATATTGATGAATTCGTAAGAATTTTATTTAGATGATTTTTTGACTTCGAATGACGTGTTTGTTTTATGACAATAACTAGACTTAATAAGTGTAGCTTCTTAACAAATTACATACTTAATACACAAATAAATACATTTTATACCTAAATATTTTTTAGTTTATTAGGGAGCATAACCGACAAGTTAAGCAGTCGTATATTATCTCGGCTCAGCTATTTCATAATTTTTTTTCACTCGGCAGAATCAAGCTTCTTTATAGTCGATAATAAATATCCTAAAGTCATGAGTTTATATTTTTACGTACTTGATAATTTTCAATGGCGCATCCAATTTTATGTTTTCTATATACGTACAACTATATAAAGAGTTGTTTATAAACAGAGTCTAACACTCTGAAACTTTACCAAGTGATACTGAAATTAATAAGCTTTGTTTCAAAACTAATCTCTATAATTCAGATTTGCATATTGCAACTATTATAATAATAAATACAAAGGACTTTTCGTTCTATTTTTGCTCACGTTACGCCGATGAAGCCCAAGAAGAATGTGCGAAAATATGAAAGTTCATAAAGTGTGCCAAAATGCAGATAAATATGTAAAAAAAAGCTCTCCATGTGGAAATTGCATCCCATTTATTTACAATTGTTAAGCATACACATATGACTTATTTTCCATATTATCGCCACTTGTCACGAAAAAGAGTAATGTGTCATGCATTTACAATGATTTATCACAAAGAGAAAGGAAGTATTTTCGTTTAAGCGAAGGTGAGATTGAATTGTGCGCTCTTGATTCGAATGATACAAAAAATATTTTTTAATTATAAATTTACTAATTGGCCCATACAAATAATTTCAGGATGAGTGGGAATATTTAGATAACTACGTGAATTAATTTGAATTTGACGAACGCTTCTATATCCAAAACTTTTCAACTTTGCCGTGCTATTTATTGTAAGTGAGTTGACATTTTTTGGTACTATTAATGAAGTACTTAGCCGTTAATAATCTATGTATTGAGTAATTAAATAAGTCAGTACGTAAGAAACAAACTTATTTCCTATTTATTTACTTATAACGTATTTTTTTTCTTAATTTATTTTCAAATCTATTAAATAATTATAATAAACTTGAGTAAATTGCCCGCGATTCATGTATTAATTTACTAGGTAATATATGACTTGGTAAAAATGAAATCTATTATTTATCGTACAAGCTATTAGAAATTGTGAGCTTAATATTAATAGAAGAATCCGTGCATACGAAACGATAATATTTTTAATTTCCTTATATTATATATTAATTTATTAATAAGGTCAAAAGTACTGCTTAATTGTTTGACACAAGCGATTTCTCCAAACCAAGATTTATTAAACATTCTCTATTGGTAATCTTATAATGAAAAATCTACTCATAAAATTTCAAATTTAATAATAAATATTTAGATTATATCGCAAACTGGCCGTACATGAAGTTTATTAATTTAGCAGAACAAGTGACTTCAAGGCCCAATTTCAAAAACCATTTGGATGAACGATTGGCACGCCAAATATCAATGCTAAAGCGACATTGGCTCTTAGCCACGCATATCAGACTCGGTACTATTAGAAAAGCCGCGTCCCGCATTGTTCAATTAAGATGACTGTCAAGACGAGAAACTTTTCCGCGATAGCCTCGCCACTCGACAAGTGGATAAAAAGGCGCACAGAAAATAAAAGAAAAATTGCCATCGCTCCTGCTCTCCTCGGGCAACCTTTTTTTGTTTGTGTTTACCCGCGTCGAGTGCATTCAAGCGGACCGAGGATCCACGAGACAATCCCATTAGGTTCCACGCCGCGAGCCTTAATCTCGTTTCTACGCTTTTCTACAAAATCGATTTGGTGAGAAAACCCCGGGGGTCGAGCAGCCTTAAATTAACCCATTTTCTCTTCGTTAGCTTGTGAATAAAGGATGCACGGCCCCGTTCTAAACGCGCGCCCTCGGATGTGAAAAGTGCGGATTCGAGTTTTCTTTGAAAAGAGGCCGAAGCGTAAGATTCATTTGGCGATGAATCGAAGATCTGTGAGGATTTTCGGGATCGATTGTACCGTCCCATCGACTTTTGCACTAGTTGTCAGGATACTTCGGCTCCTTCTTGGCCTATTATATTCAATAATGACGGATTCGATAATTACTACTAATAAAAGTTATTTGTTAATTCAATAACATAATTTATCAGGCACAAATAAATATTTCCTGAATGACGGTTCATTCAATTTCGATAAAATCAGTCTGAAAATGATCTCCACGTTTTAACACCACGCGAAGGTAGCGTGGTCGTATGAGTCAAAACTTCATCTCAAATTTTCCGGTATGTGAGTTAAAATTTTAATCCGATATACATGGAGAATAATATAAGCAGTATGAAAAAAAAAAATAAAAGTTTACTCGAGAGCTACATATTTGAAATGGTTTTAACCAATTTGGAGACTTAGTACTAGAAACGATATGATAATCTAATCTAAAATTGGAAAATCAAATTTACGATTATATTTATTATACGAAATACATACTATCGATGCTCCGTATAATAAACAATATTTGCTTCGATGGGCAATATTTAATAAAAATATCATATAATTATATCGGTAAAATAATATATATATACACGAAATTAGTAATTATTACGAAAGAAAACTTATATGAAGATATCTTGAAGTTTCATATTGTGGATATATATGATTTTAAAACGTTTTAAGTAACATTCATACACCTATTAATGCAAGTCATAAGTATATAATAAATGAATATAATATAATATATAGTTAAATAAAATCTACTAAGAAGTGAAAAGGATACCATTACTTTAACCTTCTAAAATGCTTTTAGAAATGACGTAATATACTGTTTACATTAGAACATTTATGTCATTTGATTTAAAAAAAAGAAAAAAAATGAAACAAACAATTAATATTTGAAGTAATCCAACTCGTTTCTTCGAATTTATAACTTCTAATTTTAACTTTTACAATCATAAGTTTTCCTGTTTCGCATTTTTTTTTTTTCAAATTACAACAAATTAAACTTCATAAAATACACTTGTATTTAATGGAATTATAAATAAACATATAAGATATAAGTAAAATTGTTATGAAAAACTATAATTAGTTTTATTTTACAATTATAATAAATATTAAAAATTAACAATAGCCATATATTTATGTGAATGAATTAAATGTAAATGAATTAAAATAAGCTGGAGTAAAATTAATAATGTTAGATAGAAATAGCAACTACAAATAAGACACAAAATATCACGTACTTCAAATATATTATCATAAATTTTTTTTATATAAAACGAGGTTATTGATAAAATACGTAAAAGACAAAATAATGCAATAGTTACTTAAGATTATTAATAAAACTTAGTTCAAATACTAGATTGGAATATTTCTGAATTGTAAAAATTAAGAAATTTTTTACGCAACAAACTATTTTCAGTACAATGGTTAAAAAATAATAATAATAAAAAATAAATAAAAACTGCCTACTGGGAAATAAACGTTCCGAGATTCTTTAAACCGAGAATTCTGTCAGCAAAAGTGACATTCAAATTCATAAAGCACTCATTATCTTCTTTACTAACGCTATATTACACAGATAGATATGAAAAAATCAGGTAGCAAAATAATGTGTGTGTGTGTGTGTGTGTGTGTGTGTGTGTACTCATTGAAGCAAGCACAAATTTAAATATCGCCTTCGTTCGTGTAACGATGAAAAAACGAGATCCAATTGAGCATATTTATTTGATGAGACGCGATGTAAATTATACTCAAGGTTTTGAAAAAAAAATAAGCGGGAACGTGAGCTCAATTGCTATTGTTTATTATGGAAATTTATACGGCTACCGCAGCTTATTAATATTTAAATTTGTGTGAGAAGAATTGCGTAAGGGAATACATGTTCAAAACAATGTGCATTTCGAGAAGTTAACTATTGCAACCGCCGCGTTTAATTGAAAATATTCGGATTAAACGACACTTATAGCGAGTATTATTTAAATGGATGTATCATAATGCACGTGAGCATTGATAAAGTAGGAGAGAATTCAGGGCCGTAAATGAAGTAGTGCAGATGGACGGCTGAACTCGCGCCTAAATCACTTAAGGCGACAGGAAACAAGGCCGATAATGCGGAGCAAAGTGGTGGATCGCGGGCACGAAAGGAAAATTAGAGCATTGGCCCGCATAAAAGTCCCTTCCGCGCAATTAACATCCAAAATCCCACACCCGTTGGCTTCCAAGGACAAGTTTTATCTGTTAGACTTACAGTTCGGTGGCCACCTCCATGTTCTCCGTCTTGTTCCCGTTCTCGGGATCAACGTCGGAGTTGTGACTACTATTGGCTTAGTGTTCTCACGTGCGGATATGGCCCGGCGCGCCCTGGAGAAGGGGACACGAGCGGACACGTCGCCGCCGGAGTCCAGCAATCTGTGCCACCTTGGGTGGTACGATTAGCTATGAGGCCGATACCGACGCGATGCCGGATCTCCCCCTACTGGTATCCCTTCCTGCCGTGCAGGCCTATCATCGCTGTTGGATGAGTCTCGACGGGGGATGGGTTGGTGGGGGCTGGCTGACGGAGGGCACACAGGAGACGTCGACGGTGCGTCTCGTTTTTTATTGTCGAGTCCGAGGTACCTTCTATTCTAATTTGCTAGCTTCACCTTGCAGACGGTCGACAATTGCACTTCCGGCTCCGCAGCTCGCCTTCCCTCCTCTTCCTTTCGTCTTAAGGTGGACTCGGTGCTCCGTGACCTTGAACAATAAGAGTCAGAATCAGATTCGGAGTAGGAGTACGAGTATACTAAGAAAGCTCTCGAGATCATTGATCAATGAGTTTAATATTGGGATCGATTTGCTTCACCTACGGCCCAGTCCGTTCAAGTATTTGCATTTTTATTGAAATTTAATCGCGCTGTCGTTCATTGGACAGTTAATTTAATTTCATCGTGTACAATCGAGCCTTCTTGTATGAAGAAGATAACATACGTTGCGCGATTAACTAAATTAACTTCATTTAGAATATAAGTTTCTTCATCTGAACTACATCGTCAATGGATGGGAATACTCTATTTTTGAAATAAATTTGTTGATTTAGAGAATCTAACCAAGCTTTACTTCTAATCTTGCTTTACAATTACGAGCGTAACCCAATTATATATATATATATATGCCTGCATTATTCATATAATATATTAGTAATATTTTACCGTTAAAATATAATGGAAATAAATCGTTTAGATATCATTAAAAACTGTAAAAACTGTTTTATAGACTATTATGAATCAATGAATCGATAGATGTAAAAAAGGGGTAAAAATTGTGTTTATATCGCTATTGAATGCCAGTTTAATACAACTGCCAATTCTTTATCTAAACATAAATAGAAATTTTTTTCAAAATATTTAAAATATTTGAAATAATTATTTAATCGAGACAGCTAATTATATATTTGTGGAAGATTTTTTACATTTACAAATTACTTCCGTCGTTTTACATTTACAAAATACTTCCAACAGCTCTTCAGATTTAATATTTACGCATTTTGATGATTAGCCGATAAGAATATAATTGTTATTTCTAATATTATATATTACATTTGATAATATGTTGATTCGTTAATATAATTGATAATAGGAAAATTTTAAAGTAAATTTTAAGTCAATTCCGAGCCAATATCGAATGACTATGATTTGTTAATCCACTTTAATGACTAATAATCCATCAAAAGAAGATATTAATGTAATTCCCAAACAAATTAATAATAATATTTTTCATCTAAACGTTCGCCGACGAGCGTCTATGAATGATTTTACCAGTTAATCATGAAAGATAGATGAAGAAAAGTGTGCTAAAGAGAAAGTCGAGTCAAAGGCGGAGGAGAGCGTGACTGTCATTGTTCGGAGAAACGAATCGTTATGATCATTAGACATCTAGTGTCCATTCTTTTAGTCCAACAACGCGTACGGCCTAGTCATTTAAAAAGGCTTTTCGAAAAATCTGGGTCACAAAAATGGTACTGGCCGCGGCATTTTATCTAGAGGTAAAAGCTCTCAAGAATGGGCGGATGGTATTCAGCGGGTGGATAGGTAAAGGAGAGCAATTGAAAATATCAACTGCAACCAAGTCTGGTATAATATTGAAATTCGTCTGCAAGTGAGTGTGAGAACGAGATGTCGTTCTAGAGAGAGGAGGGGACGGAGACGAAAGGAAAGAGGAGTATATAATGGCACGGGAAGGGGTCAAGATAGAAGAGAAATTGTGGGGGAGGAGAGGGAGTAAGACAGGTACTAGCAATGATAAGATGATTGCGCGGCCTGATAAGAACTTGGTTCTCTCGAGCTGCCGCTGTCGCTGTTGGAAAAATCAATAGACTCGTGCGCACTCGAAATCACGGCTTTACCTCCTAAGTGCGTGTATATATATATATATATATATATATATATATATATATGCGCGAGCGTACCCGCGTCTATGTTTGGCGAATTATTTCACTTAGGGAAAATTTGGAGTCTCAAAGGATGTGTAAGTCATCACTCAGGAGATGTGTTGCTGCGTGTAGCAATTTGCATAAGTTCAGACAATTAGGATGAGGTGTGAAGTGGAAAGAGATTTGTTTTATTTGTCGTAGATTGATATCTTCTTAGAAAGAGACATTTTAATCTGACTTACATGGTAGCTAGTGGAGTGAATTTTCTCGATTTACATGAATTGAGTCCAATTGTAATTGATGGAGAATTTTCGGAATGTTAGTTTGTCTCAACATTCGTATGCAACTTTAGTTAAAGATTTCAATTTCAAAACAATATTAAAGTTTTTTTCTTTTTTATTGTTATTTAATTCTCGTTTATAGAGCTCTTAGCTGTAATCTAATTGTAATGAATTTTTATTTTCTATCTATAAAAATCTATAGTTTAAAATTAATATACATTCTGTTTTCAGAAGTGTTATTGTTCAGAAGTATTAAGTATTATTGTATTCTTTATTAAGCGCGTCAGAAAAAATTTTTAAATAAAAAAAATAGAACAATTCTCATAGCAATTATTATATTTTGTATGAATTAATTTTTAATTCAATTTCCCTTGCCCTATAAGATAAACGAATTTATTTAAATATAATTCCTTTTTGAGTATTACTGTCAATGTCACCGTTCCTTATTACACGAACAAATGCTTATGGCAAACCCCTTGACATAAAATAGCATGCATCCCGCGAGTGTTAGTAAAAATTAATTTCTCCCTCCTGCTGCTGAAAAAATCCACAGTCATACTTTAAGTTCCTAGCAATCAGGAAGTACTTTCGCCTATGAAGAGTCAATTACTTATGTTGGTGCATTTTCATTTTATACCACACTAATAATACCCAAAGAGTACAATTACTCTAACAGTCAACCTCATTTGTAGTTCAATGCAACTACTATAACGTTTGAATTGACATAAAATAAACGGTTGTTCAACCCTGGACAAACTTTATGAAAACTCGACAATATGTTTGTAGGTCACTCAAATTTTTTTGTTTTTTTTTTTCAATTTTATTAATCTAAATTCAACAATTTAGACAAATTGTTTATGCGTGTATTTTTTATGATTATACAATGAGAGATCAATTTGTTGTATTTACATTATTTTTCATACTCTGGATGAAAACCTTGGAAATTTCCAATTGACATATTTTCTAGAAACATATATAACCCGAAAACATATTTCATCGACACTTTCATTGCACAAATTTCACCTATTTTTTAAACCTTAAACAAGAACATACTGAAATACAACTCTATTTTATCGTTTTCTGCTTATAATACGAAAAATAGTTCACAATAGCAGTGAAGAAAATACTTGAAATTCTTAAAATTCTTTAAATTGATACTTTTAGAATTATAATATACATACGTTTGTGAAACAGTGTCCGTAAAATTTCCTAAATATACAAAATTAATTACCCATTGTAAGAATATAAATATTACTAACATCACGCATTTGTCACAACTGCTGGTACATCATTAGGCATTGCTTATAAAAGTCAGAAAGATTAAATTAGCTATTATTGTGCCGTAATAGAAAATACTTTTAGCCACCACCGTTAAAAACATCCATTACATCGTGGAAAGAAGATTTAACGACACAATGGCTCAGCCGTCGAAATGGACTGTGCCGCGAGGCCCGAGTTTGTCCTTGGAAATTAGCGAAAATGCTCAATAAAAGGAAAAGGACAAGTTGATTATCGTAAATCGTATCGATTCTGCACGGATACCATAAAATGCGTTAGCTGTACCAACAAAAAATGGAGAAAAAACCAAAAAACAAAAACAACGAGACAGGAGTAAACGGGGTCGCATTGTTGTTACTCTACTATACTAAGCAGAAAATGCTTTCTCCTACTATTCTTCGTAGTTTCATTTTGCAACTTTAACGCTACCAATGTAAAGGCACATTGGTTTTATAGTTTTATAAAACCAGTTTCTCCAAAATCTCTTTTTTAGAGAGGAAGAATGAAAATAGGGTAAAACATATTGTTGTAATTATGTAATTATTCGAGACTGATTGATGAAATATTAGACAATTGGAAGGAAAATTCAATGACGGTTACTTTACAAAAGAATCTACGATAATTACTATTTTGATGAATGTGCAATTTTTTATTTTTTTCACGGAGCTACGTTTTTTTTTTTTTTTTGGACATGTATTAAAGCTGTTTTGGTATGCACAATCAAAATTGTACAAACGACATCAAGTATAGAAATTCTCTGAATGAATACAATGAAACGTTAAATATTTACATTATTGAATAATTTAGAAGAACGAATTTAGAATATCAGGTAAAAATAACCGTTTGAAATGTAAATTTTCTTCTTTTACATTTATCATAAAAGATATTGTTAATTTTGTAAGTATTGCAACCATTTTGCGGTTAAAATCTGCTCGTATCATAAACACAATATAAATTGCACTTTACAATAAAATGGTTAATACAATAATAAATAGTTAGAATAATAAGAGAATTTATCGTCGCATTTTAACATATTTTATAATTTGTTATTGACGTATTTTTATGTATTAATAAATGCACCGAATTACTTTATTATAATAATGCACTATCCTTTTAAAATTATTAAACTTTAATAATGATATTTTGCGGCTAACCTTAAATAGAATATTTATTTATATAATATTTTGCATAAAAATAATGTATTTTTAATTTTTAATATCATTACCCGTTATATAAAATAATTTATCTATAATATTACAAATATTTAGATTCAATGATGTGTAATAATATTAAAGTATTTATTCTTTCATTTATAATTAACTCTGTATGTAGAAAACTTTTTAACGTTTATTATCGTAAGAGCGAGAAAGCTTTGAAGAAATACAATGATAAATTAATTGTTATAAATTCAAAATACATCGGAGTTCCTAGTATAACGATTTTCACTCAACCTGGCAAATGAATTTGTTTGCTTACAATAATAATAACTTTTATAACAAAGAATTATTGCTACTAAATCACCATTAATATCTTGCAAAATTTTTGTTTGTCAGCCGATTTAAAGTAAAAATAGCCCACATCTTATGTTACTTGGATTCAGTTTTACGTAAAAAATAAATACAAACGTTTGTATTCAAGAAAATTTTAAACATTAAATTTGAATTTTATAAATATCATGTATTTAATGTAATGTGCAGTGCATAATTAAACGTTAAGTATCATTTTCCAAAAATATCATTAATACACTAAGATATAAAGTGAATTATTTTATTTGGAGAAAATGATTCTTTTAACCTTTTGAATTTCAAAGCCCTTGCAATGCCTCGACGGTAATAAATTAGCTGAGCATGCAGAAGCGCGAGCTTGATTATGAAATATTGATATTGCTCTACAATGCATCGCTAAACACAATTAAAAACTATTATTTTCGCAATGCAATCTCGACTGAAAGCTGCATGCATTCGGTTTTTTAATCGTTAAGAGTCATCGAAACGTAAAGCCACCAATAACATTGAATCGGCATTTAATAATGCGGTCTAATTGTCATGAACGAACAATACAAAGCCAAATGCCCAACAAAGACAAGCCCAACTTGAAAGACGATTTCTACCCTTAGCTCTCATGTCCGCGATGTCAGAAATTTATTGGAGAGAGGTGAGGTGGGAGAGACACCATAATAATAGATTAATAATACAGCCAGAATCCCAGAATAATAATTCTCGTGCGCAAGAATATCGTTCCACAAGACGTGTGCATGTGATTAATTTCTGGTGGGAAAGACAAACTCGCAATTATAATCATTGTGTTTTCTCGCTCCATCAAATACATGATTTGTTAAGAGATTTGAAGGTAATGACGTTATAACTGAATTAACGGTACATTAGAGATGAGCCTGAAAAATGAATTTTTGTTGAATTTTACAATCTTTCCATTTTATGATTTTTAAGCAAAAATATACTTTTAAACTCAAATTACTTTAATATTATATAAAATCTAAAACAAAATGTAACTTTTAAAATTTTGTTTGCGAATGTTTGATTTTCAATATAATAAAATATATAGTCTTCGACAAATTTTTAACTAATTTTAATAAAGTGTTAAAAAATTGAAGAATTAAAGTATACAAATAAAAATATTAAAATAAACTATACTACAAGTTTTTGCATTGTTTTTGTTTTTGTTTTTGTTTTTTAACTATTGAAGATATTAAATATTCAGAAATATTTAGAAATAATGCAAACTTAGATTTATTCATGAAAATGTATATTGTAATAGAATAAATATATTATATCGTCTTCAACGTTGTATATCATTAATTTTTCCATATAATGTTAAAAGTTTAATGTATTTTTTAGTTTTTTATTTATTTCTTGATTTCAATGAAGCAATGAAATTTCTTTTTCTATTTTTATATTATAAATACTTAAATGAAATAATATCATTTCATAACATTAATACTTTTAAACATTAAAACATTTGTAAGATAATATTATTAATAATTAATCCTTAGATAATTATTTTTTTTGCCATTTGAAACATAACTGAACCAAATTATAACTATCGTTGTTTTGAATTTATCTTTTAAAAAATTGTTCTAAATGAACCTTCATTGTAACGAAAATCAATTATAATTAAAGTAATTAAAATTAATTGCATATAAATTTCAATTAAAATCCGATTCAATTATCCGATTAAAAAATAAAATATACGAAAGAATAAATTTATGATCTACGTAGCTAAAAACGATTTTTTTATACGTAGTATTTATATTTTTCGAAGATTTCATTGTTAAAAAGTATATGATAGATATATGGACATATACTTTTTCTGTAGTTTTCAAAGATAATAAATTTTCAATAAAAATTTTCAATATAAACAAATATATTCATATATTTATAAAGATGATAAAAATAGATTAAAAATATATTTGTAGTTGTAAAAATAATTATACTACTAAAAATTATTTCATATTATTAAGGAAAATGTACGATAAGAGACCAAATCTTGCAAGTGAGGCATTAGTAGAAAATGTATTCAAAGTTTTGATGTAACCTATACTTATATTTGATAACTTTTTTTCACAACGTTCATTCATTTGAACAATAAACTTTCAGACCTTTATGATTTTGAAAAACAAATGATGAATTTTAAAAAAGGTACGAGAATTTTTGCGACATCTCATTTGAATATCAATGAGACTTGATTTAAACAAGCAAAGTCCTCCATTCGTCAGCCATAAACGGTGTCGTTGTCATCTCTTGAGATTTAAATTAGAATTGAAATTTATAAAAAGTCGATGAGCCATCGCCTGTTAAAAAGTGTCATTTAATTACACGCGTTTTAAAGCATACTACCAATCCTTTTTATTTTATTCCAGAAAAGATTATTGTAATATTCTTGCAAGGACGCGGATCATAATTTTCCGTGTATCTATGATTACAATGCTAACGTTATAAGTTAAGTCGCGCAATTGGACAATCAGACGAGAAGAACAACGCAAATCTCTTATTCTCTTTGAAAAAAAATGCAAACCCCATCATACGTATTAATTTTTTTGTTTTCATATTTTTCATACAATTCGATATGAAGAAAAATAGAATTTCTTTACCACGTGATACGCGCACGTTTTATCTCTCCGCACTGAATGTCAAATCAGCGGAAGTCACGATTATATCATCCTACGTACTACAGTCGGCTCACCGATGTAAATGTACGCTTAATCCGATAATAAAGAACTTATTGCTCTCCATCTCACTCGGGTATGCGAGGAGGAGGAGGAGAAGGAGAAAGAAAACTCGAGCGCGCGCTTAGGAAGCTAGAGAGAAGCGAAACAACGTGGGGGAATACCATACTATTTTAGATGAAGGATATTTCAACTGTTGAACATTTTTTTCTTTATTATTCCCTCTTTTCGTCACTTCACACTTTTAGTTATCTTAGGCTCAAATTGCGGAAGAAGATTAGAAAAAAACGCTGTTAATGGAGTGACTATAATGAAAATACTTGGCAATTGTGACTGTGTACGAAGTAAATTAGAAGCTTTATAAAATTATAGTATTTATTGCTGATGACGTAACAAATCTATTTTATTTTAATTCAATTTTACATTTTTTAATTGTAAATATTCAGCTGCATGGAAAAAATTTCATTTTATTGTTTATCCTAGGTTTTGATAAATTTTAAGACAACTTGGCAAAAGGCCTCATAAGGCCCAATACTAATTATTTAGCTTAACTATCTTCATTATGTATGTATCTACATTTGTCTTCCTTACGATATGCAAATAAACATTTTTACTTTATTCATTAGCTAGGACAAAATTTTCCACTAAAGATAAAGTTAGTTGTAATCTCAGGTGAGCATGCGTGCGTACGCACATGTACATGCGTGCATGTGTAAGGATAGATATTTTACTAGTTTTTTAATTTTTTTTTATATTTTAATGCATATATATTGATCAAACAATGTATCAAAATATTGAAATTCATGAAATTAAATATTTTAATGGTAATTTTAATATTTTAATGTAAAACTCAAGTGAATTGATAATAAAAATTCAGTTTATTTTACGTTTATTATACATATTAATAAAAAATGATATACTTGTACTTTGACAAGAGCTAAAACAAAATAAATACATTTAAAATAGACCATAATGGTTTTGAATTATATAATGTTATTCTATTATTGTTTCTGTACGTTAGTCTATAGTTTTGTGATCTATTACTTGTATTCACAAAACGTCGGAAGAATCTTCATTCAAAATGTTGATAGTGAATAAACACATTTTAAGAATATTAATTTAATTTCATTTAAATAAATATTTCGATTTTCCTAAACATTGCAATTTATTTAAAAATTTAAATAAATATTATATTCAATTGACTTATAAAATGATACAATTATTATTTTATTTATATAGCAATTATAATGAAATAAATTATGATTATTAATACGTTATATTAGTATTACATCATAAAAAAATTAATTTTCAATTAAATGTTAAAATTTATATGAAATATAATGTTCCCAAAGTACTTAGATTCAAAATTTCAAAAGTTTTATGTAGGCTTAACATTATGGATTTATTTTAATTATTTTTAAATAAAATAATGTTTCTCAATATTTTTCTTTTTATATGAATATTAAAAGCGATATATATATAATAATAATAATAATTAACAACAATAATATTAACCCAATAATAAAAATATGGAAACTACGTAAAGTATTTAGAAGTTTTAAAAGTATTCGTTACAACTACATTAAAAGTAAATAAATTCATCTACTGATGATATTATTAATATTAATAACTAATTAATAACAAAATACATAATCTGTCGAAAAATTCTTTTGTAAATGTGTGAAAGATCTAATTATTTATCCTAATAAATAAGAAAGATAGTAATTATAAAATATTAAAAATTTACTATAAACGACGTGAGATATAAATTTATTCTAATTATTCGAGGTCGGCGGCAGTCCGGATATTCTCATTGTTGTACAGTTATAATTAACTTTTCTGTTTCATTTTATTTTTTATCGTACATCATTCTTAACCTAACATGCTTAATGCGACATTCGCACTTGCACGATAAATTACCGGAAAAGAAAAATGTTACCGTCATAAATACTAGATAACACGTATTTTCCAATGAAAATTTTTGGCATAGCGAACCTACCGGAAGTTCTTTAAACCCTCAAACATGCAATTAAAATTAATGGGTTTATTTGATTAGTAGATAGCAATCGCTATTCAATCAAATTTTAAAATAAATTATTTTATATTCATTGGAATGAAATAAATTTATTGAAAAACAGTCTCTCGGCGCACAAAGTTGATTGTTGGGCCAAAGAAGATTTCTATTTAATTTTACACGTGATATAAGTTGATGGCTTCTGTTTTTTTCTTTTATTTTCTTATTCTGTTATTTTTTAGTTACTTATTTATTTATTTTTTACCTACATTAACGACGAACAAAGAATTTTGATAATTATGAAAAATTTATTTAACACGGAAGAATTCATAAATGACCCATTCTTATATCATCAAATAAATTTGTCAATACTTTATTTTTCACATTTATTTGTATTTATTTATTTAACTTTTTAAACGAATATAAGCTTAGAAAACTTGTAATAGCGGCAGGATTAATTCACTAATTTTTATTTTCATTTTCATTTCATTCATTACATTGTCTGACATATTATTATTAAATTATAATTAAATGGAACTACAGGTTAATTGAATATGTAATAAATAAAAATGGCCTTCATACAAAAAAATTATTTATATTCTCCCTATAATACAATCTGCAAAATACAGAAAGATACAATAAACTAACACAAAGCTATAGAATGTATGTTAAAAGCATTATATTGAGAGTCAATGTATAAAAGCATTAATGAACTATTATATAATCTTTTATCAAAAAAACGTCAGTGATTTTTTTGCAAAGCAAATAACGATATATCATGTATACATTCAAATGACAAAATAGTATCCAATGAAAATAAAGAGTGTGAATCTTGACTTTGCCTATAATTTCTTGTGCAATATTAACGAATGATAAAATAATAATTACAATTAAGGATATATCTACAGAGTATAATTGCGAAAATGAATTAAAAATGCACGTAATATATTATTTTATCATTACATAGACGTAATTTTACATGACATTTAATTTACAAAAACGATTTTTCACTACAAATATAAAAGTCAACTTTCGAAAGAACACTACTCAATCGGTGTTTCTAATCTACTTAAATGTAAGTTAAATTCATCTTATCGTCTATCGCATAAATATTAAAAATCTTATTAAAATATTATATATTAACTCATTGGGAATACAAATTCTTACATACTAATCCAGTAACTTTAGTAGAATTCATATTTTTAACTCTTATTTTTATCTTTTTCCAATAATAATACTATTAGTTGCTACTAATTCGTAAAACGTAAATAAAAATTTACGAATTAAGTTAACTTAAAGTTAAATAGGTATAGGCAGTGTAAGCATTTGAATTTATTGATTTACAGAAAAATATATTTTTTAATGAAAAATTTAGATAAATATCGTTCGTTACCTTCGAAGTTATATTTATAAAATGTCGATTTACGCACTTCTTTTACAATTGTTAAAAAATGATAATGTTCGTTAATATAATAAAGTAAACAAGAGTTGATAAAACTAGTTTTCTTTATTAAATGCCTAAAGGCATAATTATTACTTTAAATCAATAATTGTAAAATTTTACATATATTTGCAATGTTTAGCTACATGCAATATTTATTGTAAGACAGAAAAATAAATAAGCAATACTTACGCGTATCGCTCAGAACAATTACAATTGCATTTAATAGTCAAAACGAGCTTTAGTCAAGATACATTCCATAAACACACATCACTGCCAACGAAACGTTTCACGAATGCGTGCAACATTGAGAAGCCAGCTCGCGCTGTCCCGAGTTTTACGAAAGAAGTAAGAGAGAGAGAGAGAGAGAGAGAGAGAGAGAGAGAGACAGACAGAGACAGAGACAGAGACAGAGAGAGACAGAGTGCGCGCGCGATGGCGGTTGGTAGGAGAGAGTGTGATATTGCGGGATGGTTGGCAGTGGGATGGAGGGGGGACTGGAAGAGAGAAAAATGCCCCAATTCAGCGAAAAAAGTCGCTCACGCTCTTTCAAGCCTCCTTACGAAACTCTCCACAATGGAGCCCACCAAAATACATTAATGACAGATTTTTTGTAAGCCAGCGTCCAGAAATCTCAGCTCTCGGTAAAAGTAGCGAGTCACAGCAGAAGGAGAATGAGGAGGCTGAGAAAAGGAAGTGGCGAACGGGGAGAAGAAGGAGGAAGAATGAAATAAGACAAAGATGGAAGAGTGCCGCCTCGTGGTTCGAGGAGTTACTCGAGCGTCGTCCACGGGAAGCGGCTAAGGGCCGACCTCGCGCGAGCACGCCACGAACACTTGTGGCGCGACGGCGCGCGAACGCTGAGAGACGAGGCGTAACGCGCCCCCACCGAGGAGATGATGCTTTAGTGAGCATCCCAACGATCGATACGCGCGACCACTTTTCAAAGGATCGCGATCGCGGGATCTGGTTCATGAGGGCTGGATCCTCTTACTTCGTCATCTCTTTGTTTATTCAGATTTATAATCGTAGGTGGGGATCCGAGGAAACGACCGACGTGCTTCGTTGCTCGTTTAAGATGGTAATTTAGGGGACAAGTCTGAATTAGAGTTGTGCGGTGTTGTGAGGATATTTTACATGATAAGCTAATGCACAATGTGAAGTTGGTGATAGCCTGAAGATGTAATTTGCTGATATTTTCATGCGTTATCATCGAACATCATTTACAGAAGAAATCCATTGATTTGAAATTGGAAGCTTTGATTTAAAGAATGTAAGAGAAGCTTATAGAATATGTATATTCATTTGGTATCGTGAAAATTCATCGACAGTTTTATATGTATTAACAGCTGCCTTTAATTCACCATTTTCCGTTATTATCATGTAATAATATCATTATTATACAGGCCCTTCCAAAGATGAATATTCCATTAACTTCCGTGTGCATTATTTTGAAAGTGCAATCAAAATTAATGAATATGATTTTCCAACTACCGTATCCATTTAAAAGCCATTAAACATATCTTAAATAATTTTAAATTCGATATTTGAAAATATTCAAGCTTGGGTTAAAAGGAACTGATTGAATATGTAAATGAGTGGCAAAAAATTCAACCCAGAGTTCAAAATAAATGTAACAGTATTCGATAAATATATGTATAGATCGTTTTATGACTACTTTGTTTATAGTGTACAATCACAAGTTTAGACTCCAACTTAGATGTGTTGATATTTCTGAAAATATTTATTGATACCATATGTGCTAGAATTTTTTAAATTTGGAATTTGGAATTTAAAATTTCACTGAGAAAGGAAATTCAAAGTAAACATAAAATTTATATACTATGCAATCATAATATTTGCCAACATTAATGTTGTATCTCGGTAAATATTACAACTGACTTTGAATTACTAAAATTATAAAAATGTTGCAAATACATTTGAATAAGTGTTAATTAAAAAAATGTTTAAATGAAAATGGCTAAGCATTCTTAATGAACCATAATTACATAATGCATTACTGGATCTTAATTCCTTTTAAAATTACATTCTGTCTTTCCAGATTTCTCTCTGTGTTCTTCGTTCTTTGTATTTTTATTAGTAATATATCTTATGTTCTTCTATTCATCTTCCTCAAATATATATTTTAAATATTTTCTTTGTATTCTTATTAATATTATTAATTATTAATTAATATAATTAATCTTATTAATAATATCAATTTCCCTCTTCTATTCGTCTATACTAAATAACTGACCCTTTATCTGACTTAGTACAGTTTAGTACAATTTATAGTTTTACTATTTGAAAGTGGGAAGTGTCAACTGAAGTAACTTGAACTCTATGATACAGATTTCAATTTTGATTATAATGTTGTATTTCGTTTTAACCTATTTTCAGAATTACAAAGGATGCAGAATCGATAGTAAAAGTAATAATTATTAATCCAATGCCAATTATATTCAATTGTACATACACGTCAACATAAAGTTTATTCTAAAGATAATATCGTGATTTCAAAACAAATTCATTATTTTTAAGTACAAATTTTATATAAGATATTTAAGAATTTTGTGTATGTGTATGCGCGCGTATGTGAATGCTTCAGAAATAGTGGATCTCCTCTATTTCATTATGCTATTATTTTTTATATTGGAATGTAAATTCAATCAAATTTATATTGAAAATTAAGTTTAAATTCTGCACTAATTGTATTTAATTTGTTTAATTTAAAATGCCAATAATTAAAAATCAATTCATAAATATCATAATTCATTATTTTGTTATCAAGATGTGATTTTTACTGATACTTTAAAATTATAATTAGTTTGTTACTAATCGATTACATTCATAAAAAAATATAATTTATACTATCAAAGAAAAGTTTTTAGTTTTTTATTTTAAAATATCTTTCGTTGACATTGAGACCGAGTAAGTAACGAAATCGAACGGCTATCTGATTAAATCTTCTTAAATAGAATTATAATTGTAAGAATTACAGTCTGCGATATTATGTCGTCTAAATTCGAACTTCAACCTGAAAAAAATCCTCAAATCAAAATATCAAAAGTCATAACATTAAAACCAATTTCAAAATAATTGGTGAATGAGTTTGTGATGCAATAAAATTGAAGCTAGTAATTTCGGGAAATGTACAAACAGAGGAAGACCGAGATTTCCACTTTAGAAGTTTAATGGCGAGCTAAAAAGATCAACATTTTACATTAACTTATATTATGTTCATATAACTTCTGAGTTAAGGACTCCCAGTTTATCTCAATAGAATCACAATGACATCAGAAAAATATTGAGTTTACGAATATTAAATGTTTATCGATTGTTTAAATAATTTTTTAAAATATATTTTAAATGTAAGGATATGCTAGCGTAGTAGTGATTACTACTAAGAAGAATATTATCATTACCTTAACACAATATAATACTTTACTTCTTTCATATATAGTATGTAACTAACATTTTTACAAATTTGGAAATGATAGTTTAGAATTTCATTTAACATTTTATTCGGACAATAATTATATCTTTATAAATAATTGTAAATAAAAAACAACTATTAGAAGAGTAAGTAAAATGTTGTGAAATGCATGTGAATTAATAAAAAATACATTATAAATAATTTAATGATATTTCTTTAGTTATAAATTTTTCTATATTAATTAAAAAATTACTAAAGAAAACTAGGATACATTTATAAATTTATTAAAATATGGCATTATTATATCATTATGGACGTACAGATTTTTTTTTAACAATTTTCATTAATAATATAATCCCTAAATATTTTTAATGTTAAAATACTATTGTAAAAATATTTTAATCTCAATAAAAAAAAAAACATAAAAAGTTTTAAAAAATACGGATTCGTATGCTAAACAATTATGTTGAATAATTTTAAAATATGGATAAAAGAAAACAAATAATATCTCTAAAATAAAATAGAATATAAGATTAACATAAAAATATATTTTATTCATAAATATTTTATTATTCTTATCTATTTTTTATTTTCTTTTTAATTATTATTTATTTTATATTATACAATTACTCTAGACAATGACTGAGCAATAATAAATAATAATTAAATATTTAATTAATTATCAATGATATAATAAATAATATATTTAAATTAATACGCAAAGTAAAAACAATACTATTCAAAGCTTATTTAAAACAAGAAATAGAATAAGATGTAATTAAAAGGAAATTTAATTAAATTTAATATTTATCATAAAAACCATCATCACAAAATTCGTTCATTCATTTATTAAGATAATAAAAAATAACAATTATGTTATGTATACAAATTTAGCTATTAAAATAATTCATATCAATAATTACTCGTTATTTCATTATTCCAATAATTAATAGTAAATCGTATTTATTATTAGGCATTATTATATTAGGCCTTGACATGTACAAATAATAGAAAATCTATTGTAAGTCAATTAAAATAATGTATTGATAGAACCATATCGTTACTAAAACTTAATTGAAGATTTTAACTACATAAAGTCCATGAAAAATTTGCATCAATCACACCACGTGTACATCCGTATAATCAATAATATTGCCTATAAAATTAAATGAACAATCAGTGTATCAATGACAAATATCTTGAATGCACGAATTCACATAACCTAAAAATTCGCGAAACCTCTAGACTTTTCGAAATACAATAAAGTATAAATATGCTGAAAACCCTTTATAAAATTAAAAAATAAAAAAATTTACATAACAAACGATTAGACGTAGACTTTAAAATAATGATTGCAAGTCGTCACTTGTCTAGCAAGAACATCTTTTTCTTTATCTTGAGCAAGGAATTTATTAGTCCATATATTTATATATATATATATATATATATATATATATTTTTTTTTTTTAAGTAATTATATTAAATTAAAAAGTTAAAAAAATTAAAAATAAAAAGCTAAAAATTAAAAAGTCGATATAATAAAATACTTTTTACAAATACGAAATACTTATATTAATTTTTTATTCAATATTCATATCCATTGGTAAATTTAATTATTAATTATTTCATTTTATTACTCTATTATATAAACACAATCATGTGATTTGAAAATATTTACAAATTATTTTGAGGTTCAAATAATTACTTAAAACTTAATGTTAGATATATAGAATATTTTGTAGATAATTGAAACAAAATTATTAATTTGTTTCCTTTGCAAAGTAATGGGCAACTGTAAACATTTAAATCAATTTGTTATAATACATAAATTTATAACAAATTATTAAAATATTCATACATATCTACCAATTATCTCTACTAGGTTATACAGAATACAAACACTTTTTAATAAAAAATTATTTATTTATATAATTTGTAAAGTTTCTGCAAACATCTATAAAAAATCATACGTCAAATTATTACATGAAAATTTAATTTTCCTATACTCAACGCACATTTAATAGCAATTAACTGAAATATCATTTTTACGCTCGTATTTTATAATTTCACTTTGTAAATGTAATAAGAAAATAACGAATTAATCATTAAAAAATGAAATATATGTATTTTAAGAAATTTAAAGAAAGAATTTTAATTGATAATAAATTAAACTTAATTCCTCATAAAGTTACAATACATAGAAATAGCACATATGTGATTTCATTTAAAATATACGTGTCTGTTTAAAAATAAAATCAAATGTAAAAAAAGTTTAAGAGTGAATTTTATAGATATTGATTTTTTATGTGTTTTATGAAATTGAATTTTTGTACAATATTAAAAGCAATTTGAATTCTAAGGAAAAATTTTTAATAAAGTACAAATAAATTTAATAATTTCCAAAACTTATTATGCTATATTGCATAATTGATAATAATTTTGATCAAAGGTAGAAATGATTTTTGCTTTATTATTTAAATATAAGCTACATGTTTCTTTAGACTCGCAGGGGTCAAATATCATTAGACATAATAATTTAATGGGATTTTCTCTAAAGGCATAAAAGTCCACAATAGAAGAGGTCCGAATACAAGGATAAAACTAAGAATGCTGAATGATAAAACAAATTTAAGAATGCCTTTTTTCGCCACTTAAAGAGACCCGAGACTTACGATAAGTGGAGAAAATACAAGTGTTGGGCCATCAAAAATTGAATCGTAGATCGAAGGCCCGCGATGTAATAAACTTCCGAGGGCCCGCGAAGTCTTTCCCTCGGGCGCAACAAGCGGCTCATTGCCATGGCAACACTTCCAGCTTTGTATATGCACTACCTTCATCACCATTAATACAACTACCATCGGCAGCAGTAGCAGTAGTAGCTCCTAAGCGTTCTTTCCCTCCCCGGTGAGCTCTCCCATCACACCCAGCCATTCGCGTCCTGGTGCACAGGAGCTGCTCATCGACTCCCGCTGTTATGGCAACGGACGTGTTGTAGAAGTTCTAGGGCTTCTCTCTATCTCTCTCTCTTATTTTGTCGGTTTTTTTATACTTTTTTTTTACAATAAAGCCAACGAAAACATTGACATGTATCTCGTGATTATTCATGTTTACAGTATTTCAGAAACATTCAACAGCGAAAGAGAGTTTGTTGATTGTATTTTAAACAAAGTTTATCGAATGTAATCGATTTACGAGATGTCGATAAACATTGTTTGCGATTTATGATTGTAAGATGCTTTATAATACCCCGTTATTAAAACGATCGACCGAAGTTCAATTCCAAAAATAAAACAAAAGCATTTCTATTTATTATATCGGTGTTCAACTATTGGAATCTCAAACGCTTCAAATATGCAGGTTGTTCAAATTGTGGTCTCTTTAAAAAAATAGTGTTCAGTCCACCTATATGGTTATGATTAAAAATATTTTTCAGCACAGTGTATCTCTATAAACATTCAGTTTTATAATTTTGAAAAATTTATCTAAAATAACTAATCTCAACGGTGTTCACTAGATATTAAGTAATAGGGTCATTTTTCATAATCTATTAGAGCATTCTATATATAATTGAATTGAAAATAAAGAATTTACATCCAAGCAAATAATTAAAATATTTTGTTAAAATAATTTATTCACAATTATTTACTATCGTGATAAAACATATCTTCAGTTAGTATATATTTTATAGGTATGATATTGATAAAATAAAATACTTGTAATATTGATGCAATTGATTGTGTTGCGAAAGCAGTTGGAATTAAAATATATAATATGCCTCGATATTATATATTTAGTCTACTGATATTAGAAAATAAATCGTCTACTTTATGTTGCTATAAAAAAAAATTGTTTCTTAAATTCAATCCTACGATCTTTATGAGAAATTTTAACTATCCTATTCACACTGTGCACGAATTAATACATACGGCTCTTATCACATCGTTACAGTAAATTAAAAAGCCATGGATAGTGAGTATAATGAAATAATATGTATTTTAAAATAATATTTGATCCGATATTTTTTAATTTCATTACATTACATTTTTCAATATAATATATTTTCATCCAATAAATCTGTTTTATCTAATAAAAATTTTAATTATATTCAATCTAAAGCTTCTATATTAAACTTCTATATTAATATTAAAATAACGTGACACGTTAAATGCTTCTTATTATTAAACAATATTATTAGTATTTAATTTTTTTTTAGAAATTATTAAAATTTTATTCATTTAAAATATACTGAAAATAATAATGTTTTCAATGAACTAAAATAAGTATTTAGATAAAAAAAATTTCAAGCATATTTATTAAAATATTGTATTCCTACGTTATTGCTTAAAAACAATAAAATAGAAAAAAAATTTTAACAAATATTAATAATTAATAAATTATAAATTATTATAAATATAAATTAATAATTAATAAATAATAAATAAAAAAAGTATTATATGTAATGTGGTAAACCATTACGTACGAAACCTTTATTAAAAATAAGTATTATTCAAATTTCCAAAACAATATATGCAGAGTAATCCAGAACAAACCGGAATGAACTAGAAATTTTATGACAGAGTGCAGATACGCATGGCAGCTTATAAATGAGCACTCACCCAGTTTACTAGATATAAGTAAATAAAGTATTTAATCAGTGTGAAAAAAATAAGATTAATATTAAGCCGAATAATTAAATTGATAATTATAGTTTTAACGTATTGTAACTACATGTGTTTAATGAACATGGAAATAGAAATTTTAAGAGTGAGATATAATATACAGTCGTAGGCATACAATTGTTTTTCTTTAGGATAGTATATCCTGGTAGAAATTCTAATCTTCGTATTGTCTTTCCGATATTTGCCTCATTGTCTTCTGTATACCCATTTTTTTTCTTTACAAACTGAAGTTCTCATCGTTTTTTGTTTCTATTTTTGAATTATAAAGAAAAAAAAATACAATATCAACAACATTTGTGTTTTTATAATACAATAAATTAGATTAAAATAAGCAAAAGTATAAACTTAATTTAATTATTCTTTCAAAAATTCTATAAATGCAATGCTTAATTATTTTAATGTTAATCTGTGAAGAATAATTTATATCAGTTTTACGTACTTACTATTTCACTCACATTTCCATTGCGTATTATTCATGATTCCAGCTTCAATGGAAATCAAAATTAAATTATTAAGCATAAAAATAGAATAATCTTTCAGAAATACTTCAAATATAAATAATCTCAAATCTGCATTATGAAATTATGTGCAATAGCAACATTCATTAATACGTCTATCGTACTCAATATATTTCAATAAAAAAACTCCAAGCATATTTAAAATATTATGATTCACGGAATTCGATAATCCAATATTACAATAATTTATATCTGTATTGAATATCAGATATATATATATTAATGTATGTTTGCATATAAATTGTACCCTTTAAAATCACTTGAAATAAAATTTATGATACATCATCAGTACGCTACATAATATTTTATTGATTTCGTTAATTAATATTATTTTTACTAAACTTATGTATATAATAACAGGAATATAAAAAATAAATAAATTTTATACAAATTAAATTTTTTAATAAAAGTTAAATTTATTTATCGCAGTTGGTGTGCAAAATTATCAATAACTTTGAACAAACTCTCATTACGCACCATAAATAAACATATCTCAATACTAATAATTTACTTGGTATGCCCATTGCATTTATTACCATTGAGTTTCATTGTACATTCTAGTTTATCTTCTCGATGTAGGGGTACAGTTAGATGCATTCACAATAGAAATTACTTGAAACGGTGCTTGTAATGGCAAAACACGGATATAAATTTTTTAGTATAATATTAATCATTTTCATAATTAGAAAAAAAATTATAAATAATTAATAATAATAATACAGATACTTTCTTTATCTGATAGATAAATTATTAATTACAAAACTAGAAATGAAATTAGAAACAATTAAAATTATTATTTTTTTTAATAAAGAATTTCATTCGCTTTCAACAACTTTTAAAGAATGCAAAAATTGGTGAATTGCGATATAATTAAAAGGTTTATAAAATAAGTATTAATAATATATAATTTATTTTTAAGTACATTCAAGTAAAGAATAACGAATTATAACTATCCTATGTTTCAGATTTTATATACCTTTAGAAAATCCTATTATAAGAAAATATAGTTTAAAGTACTGATGACATTACATCATATCCAACTCTTTATTTTTCAATTCAATATATCAAACTCTAATATGATTAATTTAAATATAGTAAATATTTTTTGGATGAATATTTCGTATTATAATCAGATACTGATATATTTTGGCAAGAGTAAGAAATTTTACATGCTAAACAATTAATTTATCATATAATAGACTCAAAAACAAATTTTAAAAGTTGTATTAATTATATTTTTCTATATGAGAAAACTTTATAGACATATATATAAGAAACTACTGAAATGAAAGGTCTTTTACCCATTAATTTATATTTATTAAATAAGCCAAAAAAGCTGTACTTTATAATAAATACCAATCAACTACAAATGATTTAATAATAGAATATTTGAAAATCTTAAATAGACAATTCAATTCAATGTAATTTTTTAAATCAAGATAATTAACTTTAAAAAATTATAAAAATATTAATTCACAAAAATTTGTTTATTAAATGTTCAAACTTACTAATTCGAATCGTATTCATAAAAATCACAACATTATCACAATAAAAAGCAATGTTAACTTATTGTAAAGTTATTTTTAAGAACATTCATATTGTAAAACTTAATTACAACACGTATCAATTAACGTATGACAATTTAATGGGAATATATTTACAAAAGCATTTCATATAGAAATATCAAACGTAAACAACATAAATAATAGTATATAAAATTATATAGCAAATAAGTTATTGGTGAATAAATATAAAAATACAATATAATTTGAATTCTTTTATTATTTATTTATTTATTTATTTATTGTCAAAACATAAAACTGATTTTTATTAATGTACGTTATACGTATAAAATAATATTAAAAAATAAAAGTATTCAAAGATTAATAGACACGCATATTAATCCAGAAAGTATTGTCTATTAAGAAAGATTAAATTTTAATTTCATGTTCATATATTTTGATATGTAACTGTTATAAAATTCAATATATTTAATATCCATTATAGTATATTTCCGTATAATTTACTTTATATTCGATTTTGATTAATTTGTGCAGTTACGTATTAATTTTGGATCCTACGTAGTTTTGAATTTGTTTAATAAGCATTCAATTTTTAAATAAATGTAAAATAAAATTGAATATATAATGAAAGATAAATGAAAACAATGATATTAATTTCAATTGAACTACGAAATCATTGTAAAATCGTCAAAAATTAATCCTCGGTACTTTAAAAAAAACGATTGTTCAGCTGCGTGACAAAGCACTCAATATACTCTAAGTCAATAAAAAGAAAAAGACAGCGATCTTTTTCGTGTGTGCTTAATAAGCCTGAGTTCTTTACTTACGGCAAGTTTATCCAGTACTACTTGTAAAGCAGTGACATAATAAAATGCGCATCAAGTTCCAGAATTGTGTAGAAGTGAGCAAAGTTGAGGAAAAGCACTCCAAGTATGTGGAACGTTCCATGCTTTAACAATTTTTAAGATTCAAATCATATATTTAACTGTCATAAACCAGATAATATTATAATAGAAACTTTGCTTTAATAAATTATAAATTTTTAAATATTTTCAATTTTGCAATACAATTCAAATTAACATAAATATTTATTGCAGATTGTACTTTAACATTAAATATAAAATCTATATTTTAGACTGATATTTACATTATCAAAAAAGTATTGTAAAATAACTAAATTTTAATTCTCGGAAAGTTTTTAAAAAAATACTTTAAAAGTAGAAAAAATTCAATAATATCACTACTTTGATATCTATTCTTTTGATATATAATTATTACTACTTATTCAAGCAATAATTGTTTTAAATATTTTAACAGTAATATTAAGTAAATGGTAATATATATATAATAAGAATAATTTAAATAAACTAGATGCATAATGAGTTTCAGTAACAAATTTTTTTTTAAATAATAATTTTCAACTATTTACTGTAAGTTGGACTCACCAATAATACTTATACAAACACGATAAAAATTATTCAGATTAAATATGCGACACAAAAGTTGTTAAAATGTTTTCAATTAATTTAAAATTTATTTATATCATAAAATATTAAATTATTCTTCATTGTGAAATTTGATTAAATTAAAAAATGATTTCTTAGAAATACATATAAATCCATATAGTTAATAATTAGTTATTAATTTTCATAATCCATTGAAGTTGTAGTACTAAGTTAAATAATTTTTATCCGTTTACAAATATGTTTATAAAGCAACTTAATTACTGATTTGAAATCATGTAGAACTTCATACCAAGATTTTGCCCTTTACCTTTGAAATTGAACGTGTGAGAAACAATAGAGAAGTAGTTTTTGAATTATTACTTATTTCAAGATATCATTTTATTTAAATATATTATAAATGTCTCAATTAAAATAAAACAATAATGTTTACTATTACGAATTGCTCATTTTTCAACTTTTCATTGAAAAATCATCATCTATCATAGAATCGAATCATTTATCTATACACATTATTGAAATTATTTAATAAAAATTTTTCTTATTTCTAACAAAATTACTAAAAAAAATGTATATCCATATTTTATTTGAAACTATACTTATAAATTCTAAGGTTATTAGATAGCTTGCAACAATTACATGAAATATTATCGGTGCAATCATTTAAAATTCAATATCCAATACTGATACTTCAAGTTCTTAAATAAATGTAGATTATATAAATATAAAAAATGATTCTGCAACTTTTAAAAAGACCGTTTGAATATTTTGTTTCTATCATATTATTAGATTTTCTACCTATGATGTAAATACTTTCTCTGGCCTCACATTTAGATTACAATAAAAATTTGAATTTTTTTAAAAAAAAAAAAAAATGGAATAATAGCATTTGTATGCAAACACCAATATGTAATAATTAAATTTTATGAATTATATCAAATATTAATATATTTAGAAGCAAAAATTCTGGTAATTTATTATTAAGGAAAAGTATATACAAAAAAAGCACATCCCAAATCTTCGTAACTTCTAAATTAATATCTAAATAATATAATTTTACAAATATTTGTTTATCCAATTTATTCTGTTATTCGACAATTTTAAATAAAACAATCGTTAAAATTGAAGTAGATATCGTTAAAATATATATTATATATTATATAATACTATAGAATGTAAGCATTAATCCTTCGTTAATAGCATTAATACTTTACTTGTAGATAAAAGTCAGTGATGAATATAACACATTTTTCTAAGAATAATAGAATTCTTTTATATATTACATTTTTTAAACTAAATTTTTATATTTTATAAATACATCTATAATCATATAAATGTAGATTATAAAAATTACGTTATTCATAATACATAATCTTTTTAGGTGAAAATAAAGTAAAGCCATCGTTAAACTAAATTTTATTATATATAAATAAATTATATTGAAGTAAAATCTTTAGATGAGACTTAATAATTGTCAATATATAAATATTTCAATCTTTAATATAATAAACTTTTTTTTCTAACCATCAATAATAATTTTCTTGTAATTATTACAAAAAATTTAGTATTATAGACCTTAGTATTTAATTTTTAACTTTGCTTAAATAAACAATATTTTTCAAATATATTCTTTAAAATATTTAAAAATTTTTAATTACATGTTGTAATGCAATACTATCTTGTACTAAAATTATCACAAAAATTGAACAATTGTATACGATAATCATATAACGAAATGATTTTTATATTTAATATGGTGCTTTTATTAAAAAAGCATCAAACTTTTTACATTCATACTAAGAAAAATATAAGTATTTTCATGCTTTAAAATACTGCTGTTCTGAAGGTTTACTATAAAAACGGAGAAGTACTGAATACCCAAAAAATAGTTCTGTCACCGAACAGTGAAGAGCTCAAAAGTATGCCATTTTATATGCCATAAGTATGTATATTTTTGTCTTATTGGTGGATGAATATAAAATGGAGATGATAAAACTTTTTTTCATTGTTGAATCACAATGAAAAGCAGATATTCCATTTGTTTTCTTTTAGATACAGTTAAAGTTATCCCCAACTAAAGACAATTATTGCCAGTAAGGGTGTTCGCGATGCTAAAATATATTCCCTGGAAGATAACAAATAATACATTTAATAATGAATATTTTTGCCTTAATGAAATGAAAAATTTTTAAATGATTGAAATGTTGTGAACTGAGTAAGATATGTAAATTAACTTTGTATAAAAGTTAAATAAAACTTTAATAATAGTAATAAGTACGAGTAATTTTTTCCTTAAATTATATTAATGCTTATATAAATCTGAATTTTTGCATATAATTATAAAAGTCTTATTTAAACATGTTAATATCTAAATACGTATGAAATGTAAAATATTAATTATTATCTTGTTTGGGAAAAATAGAAATATTAAAAAAATGGAATAGAAGTAATATTTTTATATTTGTCCGTTCTTAATTTAATTTTCCATTATTTATTGATTTCCGGATTCTCGTTTTTTCATTCTGCTTCGACAGGTATTAATAGACTATGTAAATAGGTTCTATCCATAATATTATTTGATTCCTTGCTGCCTTTACAGAGATTTCTGACGACTGTCATTTACACTGTACAATTACTAAAGCACTATTTGAAATTTTTTGTCGCGTATCATTTAAACATCGCTAAATTATTATTTTAATTAAATTAAAATGGTTCTGCTTGTTCGTTTAAAATAATTTTAAAATTAAGTTAAATTTAAACAAATGTGAGAGAATAAGTAAAATGGAACTTTTCCTTAATGCAATGTTAAAAGAATTTTTCTAATCTTTACAAAAATATCATTTAGTATACAAAATAAATAAACTATTACACTAACTATGTAATTTGAAATTAAGAGTAAATACAATTCTTAATTTTTTTTATAATTTACTATAAATAATTCAAAAAATTAGTTTATATAGTGTGAATATTAGATTACACAATATAAACTTAAGATTTAGCAAATAAAAAAATTAACCGAAAAACATACGTTAAATGAATTATACAATCCAGATTGTAAAATCACATACATAAACTAGTTTTAAAGTATATAATTCAATTAACTCTCATATTATTACTCATTAATACAATAATAATTGAACATTAAAATACATTAAAATTAATTACATTAATACTCACGAAAAAATGCGAAGTGTAATTTTAAAAATATCTCATATTAATAAAAAATTTTTTAAAAACTGATTAAATCTCTATGATCTATACCATCTCCAACAACTTGAAAGTACATACAATCTTAATAAAAATTTATTTAAATCATTTACTTTTCTTAAAATGTAATAAGTAAACAGTAATCAATTAAAACAAATTAATTCATATATATTTTCGATAATTTTATTTACTTAAGTTTGTTAATACATTATCTTTTATCATTGATACAATTCGTTAATTCACAAGTACTTTACCTGTAAAACATTTCGTTAATAGATTTTACTTAATAATATGCATTGGATATGTTTTTAATAAATATTGTTAATATTTAAAGCAAATTAGTATTAATATGTATTAAAAAGTGTATTGAAATACATAAATCATAATTAATTAGAAAATATATCATGTTAAATTAGAAATTTATTAAAATATTAAGAGTGGCAAACAAAATGTGACTCAAACATTTCATTTTTAAGTGATTTTAGTTTTAAGTATCTTATTAAATACAACAGTATAATTATAAATTTGCCTGAATAAGAATAATTTAATTCATTTACTTTTTTGGATTTTATTATAATACTTGGAATTCTTCAAAATGTAACAAAATTAACAAGATCGATATTTACTCCTTACTAATTACTGATTTACTAATTAAAAATACTAAAAGAAAATATATATTATAATTTGAATATATGTACTGAAATATAATTAGAAACAAAAAACAGATCTAAAATAACTTAAAGTAGGTGTACTTAAATATGATCATATATAGACTCATAATTATATTCATTTTATGAAATAATTTTAAAAAATTAAAAAATGTTTTCGTTTTATATTTTAAAGATTATAATCATTTTGTCATGCTTTCTATTATATTTTATATGTAATATATTCGAACTTGATATTCATTACATATTCTATTTTTATATTCAAGACCAAATTTTGCTTTCTACTTTTTTAATATATATTATTGAGTTTAATTATTTATATTAAGAAACTCAGATTAAGAAATGACAATTTTATAAAAATTGACCTTATTTCAATCATTAGAAAATATAACGTTTATTAATAAAAACATTAAAAACTTCCAAATTAAATGACGTTTTCGTATTAACTTACTTTAATATAATATAATATATTATTTAACCATTTAGTAAAATATTATCTCTATATTTAAAGTTTCAATATTATTCATTAGAGAGAGAGAGAGAGAGAGAGATACAGGAATTAAATAGCCAAATAATTTTAATACAGAATTCCAATCATATGAGAAGAATATTGGATTACAAAAGTTCATTTACGGTGGAAGATGCTTTCGATGTAGTGTAAGCGCAAAGGGCTAAGCACTTTACTTGATTCTATGAATATACACGAATTGAATTGATTCTTAATGCATAACATAACCCAACATTATATAAGATTTATTATCTATTATTATTATCTATTATTATAAGACTTACAGTGCATTAAAAATTTTCGTTTTAATGGTATATTTATTAATCAAAATACTTTTTAAATAAGGAAAAAAATGTTCGCAGCGCGAAGAGTTGTGTAAATATTAAGTTCAACATTGTATAAATAGTTAAGTCAATATAAACATATATACACGTATGTAGTCAATGCTTGACTACAATTTGAAATTAAATTTTTACATAAGAAACACGTTCGATGTTTTTTAAAGTTAATACTCTTGTAAAATAAGTAAAAAATTAAATAAATAAATAAATATATATATATATTATATATTTTCAATTACTTTTAAATGGTTAAAAAATCTATAATTTACCGGACAACCCTTTTTTATCAAATAATTTTAATTATGTAGCAGAATTCGACCGATTGTAATAAAAATACATAAAAATTATCGACATAATATTTGTTATTTGTATTTAAATACTTCGTAATGGCCATTTTTTAATGCATTTTAGAGCTTTATAAAGGTCCGTTATTCAGTAAAAGCATAACAAAATACATTCATCAATTGAAGAAACGAAAAATTATTAATTTAAATATATGGTAAAAAACAATAAATGGACGATGTAAATAACAAATATGTAAAAATATTCTATTTGACGATTAACATCTTGTTATTATATATTAAATATTGTTTTTATATAAAGAAGATTTATATAAAAATAATATTATTTAATAAGTAATATATTAACAGCGTATGTGCGCAGTTGCTCATTGAATTTATATTAACTTTAACTAGACTCTGTATCGGAAATTGTGACCCAAATTTCGAGCTTTTTAGCATATGAACCAGCAAAACGGAAACTTTGTATAGCTCAATCTTCGCGAGGTCCACTGCCACTTTCACCACCACTAGTCAACCGGAAGTAGTCGGGATGTAGTCGAAGATTCAGTGCCACTGGAGCCACAGCGCTCAGCCAGCTTACGAGTTTGTTAGTACTGGAAATACACGAAGACTTGATGATTTAATGGATTTATTTTTGCACGTACTATAATCTTTCATTATCTTTGTTGTATTTTATGGGAGATCCAAAGTTGAAAATTCAGCTTATGCACATGTTATTATACTTTTCGTAATTTAACTTTTAAATAATGCGTATGAATATGAATTTACCAGCAACCCTTGATAATTAATATTACTACATCTAATAATATTATTTTAATTTCAAAACATAACTACTCTATAATTTCCATAAATAGTATAGACAAACTAATACTCAAATATTCATTTAATATGTAGAAAAATATTAACTTGTTATTGTTTACTTAGAATTACTTTGAAGTAATTAGTATGTTACAATTTGACAAAGAATAACTAAAATAACCTGCTTAGTCGGTAGTTTTTACAATAAAAGCCTTATTTTATAAGCATATTTAGAAACGTATAACGTAATGTATTATTAAATTACTTATAATACTATTCAAATTTCAACTACAATGAATTTTAATATTTTTTAAAAAATTATATTTTTCGAACGCATTAACAAGATTATTTATATTATTTATAAAACAGAGTAATTCATACATAATTAAATATTGGGACTTGTATTAGTAATTTTATAACTCCATCTAGCAATGCATTAAGAAAATTACGACACAGCGATTATAATTTTGCTTTCGTAAAGATCCAGTAGTATTATATACATAATATAAGTATTTTAATGAAAGATAAAAATTGGTAAGAATGAAAGAATGAAGGATATAAGAATAAAGCAACTTATCTTTTAGCAGAATTAAATAACTTTTCCTAAATATAATTCAGAGAATAAACTATTAAAATAAACAATATATAACTGAACATATTATTAAATAAATATCTATTATTAAAATAATTAACGTTCTTTGTAGTTAGTTTCAGTCTCTTATGTTTAATAATTATTTTTATCAGGTCTCTCAATTTCAAAATACTTCATTCAATATAAACGCAGGAACTTCAGACACAAAGTACAGAAAAACAAAATGTAATTAAAAAGAGATAATTATAGCGTATCCCGAAAATATAATAGTATAATATAATAATAAAATTAGATTTGTTATAAATTAGCTTTTTTACGATGCTTCCGAAGGTATATATATAAATACTATAGGTATCATGATAATAATTCTAGATCATGTATGACCTGCGCAACTCTTATGTTAAGGGCCTTCGAATGGCGGAAACATGCGTTTGCCTACCTTCTGCTCATGCTTCGAAGAAGATGTCGCGAGCCGCAAGGATGAAGATGCAGGTAAGGTCTACCCAGCAATGGATGCATCGCCTGCGACAACTCGGTGTAGGCCAGCCGGTTATTCGCCAGTAGCCTCTGGACAATCTCAACACTTACTGGATTCACGCCTGGATAATCTGATGCATGAAAAATAATCGTATTAATGCATTTGTGAGCTGAATGACAAACGATAGCTATTCCTATTGAAATGGAACTTGCGGAATTACGAAAATTATGTAGAGGGCGGAAGGTTATGAAAAGAATTGACTGAAATTATTCAAACTGTGTGAAGTCTATCGAGGGATCGTCGCTCAACATTTCATTGTATGATCTGAAAAATTATTAGGACACAAATGTATTATTGAGGAAATGATGTAATAAGCGTCGATGTAAAGCTGCTTTCATTTTGTAAATAATTATTTAGTAAATAGTAAATAATTGTATTACTGGATGATTAGATCTCAACTATATATTTTCAAATAGGTAACACATTCGAAAGAATATATATAACTTCAAATAATTAAGTATATTATACCATTCTTTAAATTGGCATTTTATGCTAAAATACTAATGCTATTAAAATGGTGCAACTATATGATTACTGTATGATTCATTTTACTACTTCTCTTTGTTTAATTCCTTAGAAATACAATGTTGTAACGATTTATTTAAATCCGAATGTACAATATCCAAACCGTTATATACTGTTAATTTATATAAAATCGAACTACAACAACATAGTTATATGAAACGATTTATACCTTCTTTTGTTAGAAATAATATGAAACTTGTCGATATTCAATAATAATCTTTATTTTGATAAATTTTCACTTCGCAAGCATGTAGACAAAACCTTGAAGCTATGATATTTTAACTGATGCAATACAGAGAGATTAATAAATGAAACCCAATAAACTAAAATATTAATGACTTTATTAATAAGAATTCAATATCAACCAAATGATTATGTCTGTATAGAAAATACATTTCAAGATTACATTCATTTTTAAAAATTAATTATACATTTATTCATAGCCAGCACGTAAAAAAAGTTTTGATGAATGCGTATAATCAAGTGCTAACTGTATGTATAAAATTTCCTTAAAAACATCTTAGAAACATCCATTACCATTTACTAAGAAAAATGCAGTCGATAAACTCTCTACAAATACATCATTTAGATGATAAGAAACCGAGTGTATCATTGATATTTATACTTCATATAATAAATAAAAATACTCGTGGCAGTTTCCAATGTTCTATCACATGTAACAACGCTCCGATTAAATCATTTTTAAAAATAAAATATTTTAAACAACTAGAAAGAAATAATAGGAAATTATTGCAATTATATCAAATATAAATCAAATACAATGGATGAACAATACTAAAAATAGACGAAAACAATACATTCATTTTGAATGAATTTGTATTACAAATTCTTTTATATTTTATAATTAGTAGTTTTTGCAGATTTATATTAATAGTTTCAAAAGAAATATAATTTGCCGATTAAAATATTAAATAGTTTCAAAACGAAAGCCCACGAACAAAAAAAAAATAGGTAAAATAAAAAGTGGATAAAATATGGCATTGAATACATAATTTCGAGAATATGGATAGAACTAATCTAAAAAAATTCTTTTTTTAGAAAAGAATTTTACATCATACATGCACTAAAAACTTGTATAATCATTCGTTTGAAAACATTGCTAATATTAGTCTTTTGTATCAATTTTCTTTATTTTAAGGTAAATTGAGATTTTTTACCAAAAATCTAATTTTTATAACTATTTTGTTTGATATTATAATAATGTTCATATAAATAAACACAATTCTAATACTTTAATTAAATAAAAAAGAATTCTTAATGCAATAATTTTAATAAAAGTTTCGAAATTCAACAATAATTCTTTATAAATATTAAATAGGAATAACTATTAACGAGATTCTAATTTGCATTTTTAACGGTATCGGTAATGTAATATTAAGCATAAAAATATGGTTTACGAATTAAGCTATGATCATAAAAAGGTGTTACGTAAAATAAAAATTTTCTATTAAAACTGTGTACGTAAGCATGATAGGATGAAGAGTATTTAATCAAAAAAATTCTTTTACTAAATGATCGATAAAGCAAACTATTAATGAATTGCCAACTATAATTATTAGATGATAAATATTAAAATTTAGCATGTAACTAATTCACAATGGTAATGAAATAATATTAAAACTATAATAATGAAGAGAAAAAATATCCTTTAAAAATTTTGCATTATCTAATGATATATAACAGTTGTAAATATATGTGATACTCTTTTGAAATTTAGTCATTCGATCGATCAAGGATTGAATATATAATTATACAATCATTAGTTACGTTCGTTATCATTCACTGTATTCCTTTAAGCTATGAAATTTCGAAAAAGAATCTTGCCATATTCAGTAGTGCGTGCAGCTCAGATATTTATGCTCGCACAATCTAGGAAACAATCATCTCAATCGATGCCTCTGTATCGTTCTAGATTAAGATCTAGTAGCGATCAACAAATGAAAATCACGATAGCGAATAACGATTTAACATTGTCTCGCTTTGAAAAATCCTACTAAAGCTTCTCTAAACTTTGTCATTATGAATATAAACTTATATTATTATAATTAAATTATTTATTCGTTTATGATAATTAATTTTAACTAGTGAATTCATATTGCGTTGTTTTCACATAAATTGGAAAACAATGTTTTAAACTGTTCTGTTTCTCTTTTCTTTTTTTTTAATTGAAATACCAATTTTTCATAAATTAAAATTCTTCATGTATAACTTTGGAGAGTTACGTGCTTATAAAATTTATTGACAAGAAAATAATGTAGTATATATTGATTTATAATTATACGCTTTAAACTGCAATCTAATAAAATCTTATCAATCCTCATTATGTTGCGTTAATAAAGAAATTTTTCTTCTTTACCAGCTGTGGTAAAATTGGCAAGAATCACACAGTACGTTACCACACTCTGTCGTTTACAATTGTAATTAATATGATAATACAGAGCCCTATATTATTAATTGCAACGTTCGCTTCTTCACTGAATAATCGGTTTTAGATGGAAATTCGTTTGAAATACGAGAATATTGAAGGCAAACAAAAGCAAAAATAAAATAAAACGATTCAATATATTAGGTTACAGTAGTAATTATCATCAAACTCACCGGATTTCCAGCCATTGAAATAAATCACCGGGACGGCATAACTCATCGACCACAATACATGATGCTCTGTGACCAATGGTCTTTCTTTGGCGCACGGAGCCTCGAATGGATCCATACATATGTCAAACTTTGTACTCCATTCATCAGCCTTGGAATCGACTATGTCTTCGACGTCCGATGATGAGTCATCATTTGTCAGATAATCAATAGGGACAAGCATCTTCTCTTGATGTAACAAATATGCTTGGCCAGGTATTTTCTATAAAAGAACGATCGAGTACAATTTTATTAACATATATTATCCTAAATATTTTCTTTAGACATTAGGAAAATGTCGCATTTGCAGAAATACAATCCATTAATTTTAATTGAATTTATCAGTTCGTTAAAAAAGCAGATGAGCTGCCGCGTGATATGGCGAATGTGTGCTATTAAATTAAATGTATTTGATAATCTTGGAGGAGTGCCGGGAACAGAGCCGGGAACAAAGCCGGTGAGACGCACCTTGTCCCCGAGGAAGAGCCAGTGGTCCGCCAAGCGGTCCGACACACTCACAAGTTCCTCGGCATTGGCCACGAACTCCTCCCACGTGATTGTATCGGGCCCTTCCATGATTGCGGGCACCGTCACCTATTAATATCGACAAGGGTCTCCTCGTCGGCGATGCTATTTTGTGTGGTTACGGAAGTGGCGGCGCCCTCAAAGATTATGGTATTTTGTAGAAGTTTGCGGCTTACCGACTGAGTTACGGTCTACGATATCCACCACTACATGATAGAGATATTTATTATTTGGAGCATCCAATCTCGTCAAAGTGTAAAGATTTACATTATGCCCGTAGAGCACAGGTATTCTATAATTCTCAATATATTCGCCTCAATAATCGATTATTCGTGGGATACTTAATAAAGAGCTGCGGTCTGCTTGTCAGCTGCGATAGTTTTCACTGTGTTTTTAATCTGCTAAAGACCACACGACACGTCCTCACATATCTATATTATCCTCGTATTTTTCTTATTAATAAGCGGTTTGATACTAATAGTGCGATTTAAATTTTAAAGATTTTTTAACATCGTAGTTGGTATTTATCAACTTATGTACAATCATTAATTTTTTTAAGTAAATTTTTTAATTTGCAAATTTCGACTCATCCAATCGCAGTAATACTACAAGTAAAATATTAAATTACAATAACAATTACCATTATCATTATTATTACTATTATTATTGTTATTCTTATTATTATTTTTGCTGCAGCAACTGTTACTGTTGTCATTAAATCCATATTGATTCTGTATTAATTAGCAATTGCAGTCTTGTTATGTAATAATTTGCGTTCAATAATAAAATAAAATTCAATATTTTACATCAATTTTGAGTATCTTACTTATTGGTTCGGAGGAGATCGAAACTCTAATTAATATAAAATAATAATGCATATATGTATAAATATATATATATATATATATATATATATATATATATATATATCGATTAATAATAGAAATAAAAAATTTAGGTATTATTGATCTCGAAGAATTTCTCAAATTTCCTTTACTTTAATTACAATTAACCGGATGCCGCCGCTACATAAATTATCCTACAAATGTATATTGTAATGATTTGTATTAATTAATTGACTTAATCAAAATTACTCCTAATGGGCATTAAGTTCCATTAAAATTATAACGTTAAGTCTAAATGAACGTTACCATTCGTCTATTAGTCGATTCCTATACACGCAGTGAAAAATATACGTACCATCTATAGAATTTCCAATTAATTGATAATAGTAAATTTACACAGCAACAAATGACAAAAGGTAATCTAAAGTCTCTTACAAAAATACATTACTAAATACATCGTTTCATTAGCCGCGCAAAATGGTTTTAATTGCAATGTCATTCGCTCTCTCCCCCGATGACTCCTCCTACTTTCTCTCTCTCTCTCTCTCTCTCTCTCTCTCGGACAAGCATAGAGGAAGTGTACGGTGCTCGACGAACTTTCCCTTCGGTTTCGTAAGTCGTACTCTCGGAGTAGAGCAACGACGGCATTGTCGGGTACAGGAGCGCGATATGCGCCTCCGTACGTCGATTCGACGAGATAAAATTGAAAAAAGGGGAAGCGGCACTGCCACGAGAACGGCACCTCTATTACTGCAACCGAAGGTTCCCCGCCTCCCAGCCCGCCATCCAGCCCCCGGCCAACAGCACACCTAAAAATTTCCCCACAGCCCGTGCCGATCGCGCGGACATTTCACTTCGGGCCACCTCGGCTCGCTTCGTAAATGCATAAACTTGCGTCCTGGCGGAGACGAAGAGGACACGACGAGTCGGATGCGTTCCGCCCAATGCGCGTCGTTGTTCGTATCTAAACCCTATGGACGTCTCGGAGGCTTACGTAAACAGCCGAGCACTGAATACATCTAGCCCAATATGCTGCTCGCCCTTAGAAAGCTCAATAATTACCAATTACACATCCGGGACGATAAGCCGCCACCGGAATGTCCTCTTGCGTACGAGTCAGGGCGAATTCACGTCGAGAAGTAACCTTAAGAAAGGTCATCCACCTGCTCCGACAAAAGGCCCGAGTGTTGTACATGCGCAGTACGTGCACCGACGCGGCCCGCCTTATTAATCTTGGATGCGCTTGGCGCATGAACCAGGGAATGAGAGGGAAACACAGTGTGTGGGCGAGGTAGGGGCGGGGTGAGGAAGGAGGAGAAGCTAGTTGTATAGGTAGAGTCGCACGCGCGAATATACCTTCCATCGATACTACGAGCTCCTCCCCACCACCGCGCTTTTATCTCCCCCTCGGCGGCTGCGAGAGTTAAGGTTAGGTCGTGCAGTGGCGGCGATACCGCAGGGACTCAGGCTATACATGTGCTTTATCTTCTGTTTCTTCCGCTTCTTTTTCGTCGTTTTATTATTCTTCATCTTGGTTTTATTTTATTTTTCTTCTTGCCACGATCAGCATTTCCACCGTTAAGTATCGCAAGAATAGCGAGGAGCTAAAGTTAACGATGGATACACTGATTCGAGCATTTCTTTACGAGTTTCGCTGGCTCGCACGCGTTTGCTTGCATAGACCATATTGGCCCATTATTCGATTATTTCTTCACCGTGCAATGCTAGAGATTGAGATTACTCGTTTACGCCGCCTGTCCCTGGCGAATTAGTTATCGAATAAAATTCAGCTGATTCCAGCAAGTTTCACTGACATGTCCAAGACGCCGACCACTCGCATATTTAAACAATAAATCCATCGGCTGATTTATTTGCTTGATTAGCTGAAATCGTAAGAACCGCCGCTTTGTTACCTAACCACCTTATGCGAGCGATTCGCCTATTAGAATTCATTTGAATGTGCCGCCACCGTTGCCGCCGCCACCACCACCACCATCACCACCTCATCTATGATCGTCCTTCAGTGCCCGCGTCACCGCTGCTACCCCTCCGCCGACGATGTTCTAGACTGTCAGACCTTGAAAATTTCCTATTCCATGCAATACCAAAAACTGCACGCTCTGCTCGCGTGTATTTTCAACGTGGCCGTTATTTTTATCTTCTTTATATTTAAAAATTTTGTTATTTCTAAAGTCGGCGCATGCCTACACTGTCCGCTACGTTGTCGGAGTACTTTGCAAAATAGGGCCGCCACGTAGCATTTTCAACTTTTTTCTTTTTCTTCGCATACAATAAATTTGAAATTATCCACTCTTCGTGTATTTTTTTTTCGTTTAGATGTATTTCGTTTAGAAGTTGTACGAATCGGATGATCTGCTGAGAAACGGGCATATTTTCGCAAAATGGATTGCAATCATATGAAACAGAAAGAACAAGACGAATATCATTCGAATTTTAACGGATCTCAGGTATGATAATTCAGTATGAGTGAAAAATGTTATAACAACGCAAAAATACGTCACACCAATGAATTAATAGGAGGATCATCTACGTGTATGATTTATCCATCAGTGGATAAATTATACTTTGCCTAGTAAAATTACTATTTGTTTGTATTGTATTTCTTATCGATCAACCAGGTTGAATATAAACTGGCGACCATTTGGTCATGGCAGGTGGAGGGGTCGCCGTTTGATCGAACACCGCATGGAAGTCCACGATATTACGTGATCCATGCAACGATGAATGTCGTCGCGATGGAAAGAAACTGTCGATGAATGCCCGAACTGGGTATAAATAACGTCTTGTGATGTAATGCAGTGCAATTTTCTATTATTAAACCGATGGAATGCCATGTATTTCGCATGAATTTCAAATCCCACATGTGATAATGAAGTTGAATTTTGACGGGATAATATTTCATGCTGCTACGATAGGATTTTCTTAAATGCTTACGCTTTAATATATTACTCTTGATTTTATAACACTGATCATTAATACTTATTATAATTAAATAAAATTGCAACAATTGTCTAAAAAATAATTATTTTTGTTAGAGAATAATAAAATAATAATTAATTATAATTGTTAGAAAAATAATTATTTTTATAAGAAAGTTCAACGTAATTAGTGAATATAAATTAATATAAAGATTATGAGGTATGAATTTGAAGATATGAAGATAAATGTCAAATTTATTCAATGTTTAAATTAATTTTATAAAAAATCCATAGAAAATTATCATACGAATAATTTATTTTATCAGTGTTCTTTGCATTTTAAATTATCGAAAATAGTTATTCGAACATGGGCTAAACAATTGTTTGTATAAACAAATGAATGCCGCATGTCATTAAAATTAAATTATTTTTATAATATTAATACCCATCGATTATCCTTAATTAATCAATATTTTTAAATATCTTTCTTCTTAACCTTCTTTTATAAATTTATAAATTTATAAATACCCCTTGCTATTAAGTATAGGTATTTTGTACTCAATTAAATAATGTGAATTATTTTAGCACCAGTAAGGAAGCTGTTGCTTATGGAAGTTGAAAGTCAATTTTTAAATTTTATATATTTTATACTAAAAATTTCTATTTCGTAACTAAAAGTTTCTATTTCTTACATTATTTACATTTATTTGCAATTGAAAGATCCATTAGGATGTTTTGATCTTCTGACATGTTATTCGGACAAATACAATTCTCGAATTACTATAAAAAAATATAATTGATTTAAATACTCGGTAACAAATTATATTTTCCTTTGCTCGTATAATGAAAATTTTGAATAAATTAATGAAAAGGAAAATATAATTTGTTACCAAGTATTTAAACCAAGAATCAATTATATATATTCTGTAGTAATTCGAGAATTGTATTTGTCCGAATAACATGTCAGAAGATCAAAAGATCCTAATGGAACGTTCAATTGCAAATAAATGTAAATAATGTAAGAAATAGAAACGCAAATTAATTTACTGTTAATATAACAGATTAATATATATTTTTTAATATTTTTAATATTTTTTATATTTAAAATATTTTTGGTTCATATTTTTCTCAGTTATTATTTTTAAATACTTTGTCGACTAACGGTAGCGCATATAGCATAAATCATTAATATTATAACTGATCCTTTATTATAGTGTAGATGCATTTTTGTCGGTAGTGAAAAAAAAATCTATTAGTCCTAATACAATGTTCTATTAATATTAAGTTTATATTAAAATAAATAAGTTCTATTAAAACAAAGTTAATAAAATATATAAATTTAATTTAATTTAAATTATCCTGTATGATTATAAATGTGCGTGTGTGTTTGCGCGTGCGCGCGCGTGCTTATGTGCATGTGTATGTTTTTATATATAAATATATATATCCAAAAATAATTTAAAATAAGAGAGCATACACTAAGTTTAAAATATGTACCAGTTTTTAATTTATATTTAAAATTTTATGTTTTTGCTAATATTGAATTTGTCTTTTAATAATAAATTTGTTTTTAGTGATTATTAATTAGTTACCGTAATGTGGAAAAATACGTCTTCAATTGTTCTGCAAATCATTCCTTTAACAAAGGATGTTTAAAAAGATGTATTATATAAATTAATTTGATCATGAGTTTCTTAATGTTACTTAAAGTATTTCAACATTATTTTTCATTGTAAAATTATTAAAAACTTAATAATTCATTACATAATTGGAAATAAGTTAAAATAATTAAACCAATGCATAGATTTGTAATTCTGCACCATTCATTGATTATATTAAATTACCATGACTGTTTTTGTAAATACGTAAGAAAATAAATATTAACTTAAATAATTTACATTTATTATGTAATGATATTTAATGACTATTATTTTTTCTCCTTTCAAATCTCATCAAAAAGCAGTTGGAATGGTTTCGTAAGTTGCACAGCGTATATCACATGATTTTGCTGAGAATCACAATGTAATAACCATTTCGAATAAAAAAGTATAAACAATTTTTACATTTATCAAAAGTTATTTAATTTTGTTAACAAAGATCTTTTGAAAGGACATTTGATGAAAAACATTTTTTTATTCAATCAACGAAAAACCATTTGTCCAATTAATTTTTCACTAGTTAAAAGTTTACGGGATTGAGGCAATATGAGTTATATGTGTTAATATATTGAATATAATATTAACTATTATATATTATTATATTGAAACATCTTGAAAAATCCTACCTCTATTTTTTTTATTGTATAAACTGCATTTGTGAATTAATTAATACGCTATATTACATGGATGTATGCGCTCGTAGGAATATAAAGGCGAGTGTAGATGTACACATATTAAGAACGAGTTAGGAAACAAGGAAGAGAAAGGTAAAAAAAGAAAAGAAAAAACAGGGAAGAAAGGTTTTCTTTCATACGTCGTATGAAATTTTGCTTCACCGCTTTTAATAATTGTAATGTTGTTAAAAAAAAATAAAAAAAAAAATGCAAAAATTGTTATACTAATTTTTTAACTTTGGCCAGTAAACAAACAATACCACCATAAATTTAAAACTGTAATAAAAAGTTAACAAAATTTCGGGAGCAAGTATAATAATAACCGCTACTATGTCGCTACTTTGTCATAAATGAGTGGCGTACTACCATTAGCAGGCTAATTAATTAGTACATGCCCAATACTCGTGCACTGAAATGGTTTATCGTAAAAGTTACTATCGCGCGCGATTAATATATAGGGCAACGATACAGAAGCTACCTAAAATTAAATCCTGCTCTTTCTGCATGTTTCATCCTCTGCTTGGTGTCTCTCTTTCTCCTTTTTTCCCACTTCGATCGGAAACTGGTAGAACTGTTAGTCGTTCTGCTGATTCCCTCTTAATCTTTCTGCGCATAGACAGAACAGAATGCAGACAGTGTTTGACTGCTCGCCTCCTGCGCGCACGAACATAAAAAGAGACAGACGTAAGAGAGAAAGAATCACTGATTGTTAGGATGGGCGGGCGGGAGGGAGGGCAACAAACGCGCGTGCGCTCACGAGAGATCGACATAACTGAGCGAAAAATCCCCGCCAGCGTAGCGCACCTCACTATATTTTGCGCTTGCGTTTGAGAGAGCGGGAGAATATGGTGGATAAGGGGTGCGGGCGAGAGGGAGCGAATGAACGAGCAATAGCGGGAGAGAAAAGAGCGAGGATAGTGGCGAGAAACATAACGAACAACGACTTTAACACTCTTCTATACACCAACCGACTACCGTGTACGAGGAAGTAAAGAGAAGTAAAAAAAATGAAATAAAAGTAATAACAAAAAATTCGTGCTATTTATATACGATATATATATAAATAAATAAATATATATATATATATATATAGAGAGAGAGAGAGAGAGAGAGAGAGAGAGATACTTGCAGCCGTCAGTCGTAGCCTTTGCTGTCTCTTTCTCTTTCTCTCTCTCTCTCTCTCACTCTAGTACGTATTTTCGTCTAAAAATATATGCGCGTCAAGCAATACACGTTAGCAAAGATATTTTTTTTCAATTGCGGCGAGGGAGAGGTGTTGCGTGCGCAAGGGCGGCGACATTCGAACATCTAGCCATCCTTTGGCCATCGCTGACTCGCCGCTGCTCTAATGTGGCGGCGGTGCGCGTCAGGGGCTTCCCCAAGTGACAAGAAATGCGCAAGTAGCGCCGTCCACCACTAGCCATCCGCAAATATTATACTGAAATTACTACTACGAGGGAGCATACGATCACGCATGCGCACCAGATATCGTAGAAATTTAGCGATAAATCTTTCTTCTCCGACTTATCCATCTCGAAAGGTGCGCCGGAGCTTCGGAATCAAATATTATTATGGATGCATATATCCAGCAGCCGCAGGGACAACGAGCAAGCAGCGGCAAATAAGCGAAATGGAAAGATAGAAATCTAAGCTCGTTGATGATGACGATGACGATGATGACCAACGACGATATGGGCCGCGCTCACAGCCGTGCGCACACATGCGCTCGGTAGAGGATGGGTCGTGGAGAGGGAAGTGGCGCCGACGCGCATCCACTGTTACGCATACAACGCAGTCCCTGGAATGAAAAAGTGTGAGAGAGACCGAGACAGAGAGAGAGACAGAGATGGAAACGTCGTCGAACAAGCCGTTCTCTTGCTCGCTCTCTCGCTCGTTTGCTCGCTCGCTGAAGTAGAGACGTCGAGCGAAGCGGTGAGACCTGAGCGCAGCAACGAACGCTGCCGCGACACAGTATAGTCGGTTCTCGCGATAACCAGGAACGGTTAAACGAGGGGTTCGTGATCTCATATATTCGCGTGCGCGCATGCATGTGAGTCAGAGAAAGAGAGATAGAAGTGCGCGCGTGCCCCGTCACCTGGTGGCTCATCACCGTTGATCCACCTTCCAGGGAGTACTAGCGCAGTCACTCCCCTTCGAGGTTAAGAAGCCTGCGAGACGCCTCCTCCTACCTCTGCTTTTCATCACGCGGTTCACGTTCCACCGAAAGGAACGATGACGCGGCCGACGGCACCGAGACGCATCGTAATCCCGGCGCTCGTCGCCATCGTTCGCTCCGGTTGAGGGGACGACGGCCCTACGGTCATCCTCTTGCCAATCGCGTGTCGTCGACGCCAGCATTTGTAGGTTAGTTCCCGTACCTCCGTGCAAGATACGAAGAGGTGGTGGAAGGACGCGCGCCGCAGTTGCAGAAAGAAAGAGAGAGAGAGAGAGAGAGAGAGAGAGAGTGCGTGAGAGAGTGGGAGGTATATTGGCCGCCTAGCGTCGTCATCGTCACCGTCATCGACATCGACGACTGTGCGAACGTCCGCTGGCGTCCTTGTGTGCCGGAGTGGGAGCGGCGTGTTTACGCCGGGGACGAGGATACCGCACGGGATAAGAAGCAAGCATGTACTCCAAGGGTAAGGGCTCGTCGGTGCCCTCGGACAACCAAGCCAGGGAGAAGTACGTCATTTTATTATCATTTTTCTCCTTTTATTCTCTTTTAATTTAATCCCGTTGCGTCAACGAGTCGCCATTCTCCTTTAGCAGCATCCCTGCGACGTATTTTCCCGGTTTTTCTTAAGCCAATGAAAATTACGGTTTCCTCGCTTGCCCTCGACTCCCCCTCTAATTACTCTGACTATTCTCGCATTTTTCTTCCATATAGAAGGATAAAGCAACATAGATCTTATCTCTCGAACGGCATTTTCTACTCTGCCGTACCGAATTATACGGTAACCTTGAATTTTCACGTGTGTCGCAATTAAATCCTTTGTTTATAATAAGCTTTACTAATAATCGCGTACGTCAATGTTACGCACATTCCTTCCTTTTCATTTTTGAAACGACTTAACTTGAGCGCGGTGTATGTGTAAAAAATGCGTCAGTGACTGTTGACGTTTGGATTTTGTATGATTCGTTGGCTCATCAAGCATCTTACTTCTATATATACGATTAACAATGTTCCAAAATTTTAATTCAACATCATATTATGAACAGTTCGTCAGATCGAGATTACAAATTTATGATTAAATTATCTTTTTTTCTCACGGTTAAATATAATATTATTACATAATTAATCATTGTGGCTGTTATGAAAAATATTCCATTTGAATCACCAGGTATTAGAACTTGCCGGAACAAAAAACGAAGTCATTTAGTTTAAAAAAATTTATAATTTCAAAATTACTAACAAATGATTAATATACTCTATATTAACATATTAATTTAACGGTAATGAAGCGCAAAAGTTGATATAAAGATAATAAGTACTTTTTAACGCTACATAAAATTTTCTGAAAAAATGCGAATTTATTAATCATTATTTAAGCTGCCGCTAGTATTCTTACAAAACTAAGAGTTTTGGCCGACATTCCAAAATACTCATTAAATTAAACAATGTTTAATTCATTATAACACAGTTTCTTACAACTCTTATGCAAAATTCAGCATAAAATGTTATGGTCAAAATTGCGTATTCTCAAGTAATACGTTAGTGGTGCTATCGATTATTGATAAATAAATCATTTAAAGTAAAGCAATAAAAAGGCACGTTATTTTTATAAGTACGGACTCCTATAGTAGTTTACAAAAAATTTTAATCGAATATTTACAAAATGGCCGACATTCAAAGTTGACGATATTGAAATCTGTTATTTAAAACATTATATGAGGATAAAAAGTATGGAGTTATAGTAGTGTAAACAGACATTGAATATGTTGTTATCTACAATTACATTAAAAGTTTCACAGCAGTTTGATAATCAACAGCAATACAATTTTTGCTATAAAAAAAAAAAATGAAAATATCAAACCAAAAAAATTATAAATTTTTTAAAAACGTATAACTTCGATTTTTTAATTTGTTTTAATTTACATATATACATATTTAATATTCGCTATATATTTACATTTATCAATACAAATATATTATTGGCGAAAAGTTTATGAAGATTTTGTCCACAATCCATAACAAAAATTCAATTTTATCCTACAATAAAGAAAAACTGTTTTATTGGCACTCAGCCTTCGTTAACTTTATGCAAGGCATGCAACAAAGTAATTCGTAGAGTATGTGAATATTTAAGTATAATCGAACATTTCTTTTATCAATTATAAAAATATCGATATTAGTTAGAACTTTGCAATACTTTCAGCTTTAATTAGAATCGCATTTTCTTAAAGACTGAAGAGAAAGATTTAGTTTTGGAATTATTAGAATGATAATTATTATTTAATAATAATACGTTATTAATTTAATCTTTATGCATGTATGAGGGGGTGGGGGCATAGGGTGAGGGAGAGGGGGGATATCTATGAACACACACGCAGAATTACCTCGACCAATGATATTGAACAATTCAAATGTAGTAAATAATAATAAGGGACATGTAGGATATTGCTAATTTTAAAATAAATGTTTGGATACACTTTTTTCACGAATTTTTGCACGAAAACATGACACGGTAATGTAGAATTATATATATTTTATTTTGAAATATTGAGAAATCTAGAACTATGATAATTAAATTTTTGTAAATAAGAAATAATAATATGGATTTTAAATATATTCAATGAAAAAAATTATTGTGATAAACAAATTGAATCCAACCATATCTCCTTTTTTTAATTCAATAAGTACGGTTACATTATTTTTTTTTATTATTATATTATAATAAAATTAACTTAAGAAATTTTAATTTTATGAAAAAATGTTAATGCACTGTTAATTTTGTATTTCTGAAAATTGGTTAATTTTGTTAAATATTTAAAGCTTATTTCATAAGAGGTAAGTAAGTCAGAAGTATAATAAACAAAAATTATGATAATTCACCATGGCGCAAAATCGTCATTTTTTAAAAACATTTTTAATCAAAGTTTTGTCGGATTTTAAAATAGTAAATTAAGTGTAGCCTTGTAGTAATCATTTATGTAATATTCACATCCGAATAACGATGCGCTATATAAAAATTAATTGGATTAAGAATTTACATTTAACAGGACTGCCGAAAGATATGTGAGGAGTAAAAAATTTAAAATAAATAAAATGCACGGTGGAGCGTGATGTAAACAAAGGAAAAGCCCACTGAATGTACAAGACGCCATGCGCGAGTTCTACGGTGAATGGCAACTCCAAAGCGGGATTTTCGACGCGCTCCCATTAATTTTGTCGATCGAAGTGTGCCACACTCTCATGCCTAGTTCTCTTTGCAGCAAAGAGAGAAGGAAAGAAACTCGCGCATGTACAGACATATACATGCACAAGGGATGTAAACCGCTTTCTCGCCTACGGCTGCTGCAACGGTTTTTCGTTGCAAAATCCATGCACTAAAAGAGAGTTTTGGAATTTGCTGCCGCTATTCCCCAACTATTAACTTGCGAACAATGCGATAGGCTTAGAGATTTATTATTATTCTTATTGTTTTTTTCTTCGTGTTGATAATTAATACCACACGAATTTCTCCTTCAATGTATTTAATTTATAATTTTATCGGCGCAATTGAGCGCCAGTATTAGTGTTAGGTATATAATTAATTTATAATTGAATGTACGGGATGATTAAATTTTATGTGCATTGATGTCGTTATAATCACGTAATGATATTAAAATATAAAAGAACAATTTTTTAATTCATATTTACGGCGCTGTTTTAAGTCAATTTTCAGTTTTAACTATTGCAAAACAAGAATTAGTTACATTTCATAAGTTGCTCGAATGACTTAAATGTATAATAATGATCCATCATAACGAGCGAAGAAGTTGTTTAAAAATAATTTAGTCATCTTTCACTGTTAATTGAGGTTGACGGACAGAATAAAAACTTATGTCAATATTTATATTGTATCAATTCGAGATTTTCAGATAATTTTCTAAATATATTTGTACATTTATCTAGAACTATCTGTATGTATCTTAAGTCAGATTTTTTACTTGCATTTGGAAGGAAATGCTAATGACTTATGATAGTTACTATTTAATTAATTAAAATAAAGGCGTTACTATCGAACGAGGACCTCTGGACGTGGTGGCCGCGTGTGTCCCTTAACTCAAGTCTGGATATGTGAATTTCCTTGGTAGGACATAATATTTACATCAAATATTCGCCTTATTATATATATTATTATATTATATATATTTTTTTATATATTTTTTTGAAAAACAAAATTAATTAGCAGCAGGTGCTGGATCATAAATACCGTTCGTGATGTATAATTGTAGAATAATCGCTATAAGTTTCGTACTCTGAAAAATTAGTGTAAATCTTGCTCTGTTTGAAATTACCAATCTAATTGTTGCATATCCTTTGAGGATTTCAGCTATTATACTTGGACGGCAGTATCTACACTCTGTGATCCTACAAACCTCAATCACAAGCAATTAATTTTCATGCTATATCTTAAATATTTTTTTTCGAACACTACATCCTCGACTCGATCCTCTTCATCCGCAAATTTCGTTCAATTGTTATAACAATAGTGTCGTTGTTTCATAACGCCACTGAACTAGTTGCATTGCCTTATTGCCTGCTGAGTTACCATTGCCCCTTACATAAACATTTAAATCTTTTAATTACTTTGGAGCGAGGCATCATGACATGAATTTTCACTTGGTTCGTGAAATCTATACCCATAATCTGATGAAAAACTGGGATCAGTATTCACTAACGAGGTGTCAAAGTGTCAATAAACATCTTATCCACTTTATTGAGTCAATACGGACTTGGCTCTTGCCCTAACTTTTGTTCAAAATTGAAGTTGCCCTGTAATTTGGACTAAATACAAAATTACAGGTTGCTATGTAAAATCTGTTTGTCGATAGGGTGATCGTATAGTAGTTTCTCTCACTGCATTAGTAGCAGTGAAGAAAGAGATGAAACACTTGTAAATATATTTTTAAATTTCATAAATTTAGCACATAGGTGATTATTCGCAAATCAACACTTTAAAACATATTATCAGTTTCTTACTATCGACTACATAACTGTAAAAACATATTTTTATATATTAATTTCAGATATTGAAATTCAATTCTTCAAAATTTGTACATAAAATTTATGTTAAATTCTAAAATTGCGCACGTATTGACAAATGTGTAGCAAATTCGGAACCTTTTAACCCATTCACCATGAATTTTTAAGATAAAATTTGACATGTATAATTTTGGAAACGATTCATCATACAAAACTTTTTCCATTTTTCAACGCGAAAAATTTGAAAACGATGTCGATGATGTTTTTTAAGCATCTCTATTTTTTAATATAATCCACGAACCGAACAAGTAGAATAATCATGCTTGTTGTTCTCGGTATCGTGTCTGGTTTGCAATTATAAATGCAGACCTGGTCACTTGCGGCAGAAGTATATGAGTAGCGAAGAAAAGAAAATCAACATGGCGACGATATCAAGCCTTTCGCTCTTGCACACTGTGCTTACATATTTTATGTACATTGGAGCGTAATATTTATATCTTGAAATTCGTGTCCCAATGTAATAATTGTAATAGTAGGTATTTCAATATTGTTAATAATTTTATTTCTATTTATGTCATGCGTAGTAAAATGATGTTTACAATAATTCAATGTCGATTGATATATTAATGCGTTAAAACTTTTTGAAGGTGATTATTTATTACGTCAAATTTGATTTCATTAATGCACTTGCTACTACTGTGCAACTATTGAAAATTATTTGGTAAATTAGAATTATATCATAATTCTATTTTCATTACTTTATATTAAGTAATTGACTCTATTTTTTTGGTATTCGTGTGTAACGAATGAATTTTTATCACATAAGTGCACTGGATATTTGAACTTTGATTTGTTTAATAAAAAATACTATATCCTTGTAAAAGAGGCAAAAGTGTATAATGAAAAAATTAATGTGAAATTTTCTTATTAACTTTGATGCGCATTTCGAATAACACCATAATCCAACTAAAAATTTCACTCCATTCGGAAGTTTTTATAGTTTGCTAATAAAGTCTATTGAATTCGACGATTGCCAATCACAGTGAATTTTCTAATAAAAATCAATACTTTAAAATAGAAATTTCGTTTTAACGTTTCTCATCATCGTGTTCGATTATATACGAAGTTTAGGGTCAATATCCTATCCGAGGACAATGGTCAAGGAAAGAACTTACGATTAAGCATAATGATCGATGAATTTGAAAATAAAGTGATACATTATCTGGAGTAAAGGAACCTTGTACATTGTGCAATGCCGTATAATAGTTGTCTTTCATTGTCGAAGCATCTTGTGCTCAAACAGTCGACTACATCATCATCCCACGTAAGCTGCTGATTTGAGCACCCCTGAGAAGATCCGGGACTACTCCTCCAATCGAGGCTTTCTCCCATCTCTCTTCTGCTTGCAAGCCCGCGCCCTGTCTTACTTCCTCTTGTTACCTCTCTGCCTTTCTCCGCGCGATGACGATGACGCGGCACGAGGAACAAGAGCGAGAGAGGAACGAGCGAAAAAATCCACGGCCCTCTTGTCGTCCCCCTTCACCGACTATCGCGCCACCTTTTCCTGGCTACCGCTACGCTGTTCTATCTTTCGCCTCCTGCTCTCGCCGATTCTACGTACACGAGCGTTTGGATTTTCTTTACCGATACGATTTTACATTTCCTGGTTTGGGTCGATCGGGGGTTTGACTGTTGCTTCCGTTGATCAACAAATATCTAAGGAGATTGGCTTAAAAATTGTGGCCTATTAATTTAGCCAATGTTCTATTGTAGATGACCCATAGCGAGCATTTATTACATTTTTAATTAGTGAAATTGTTTTGTAAGAGTGGACAGAGCATACTAATACCGAGAAAATGTATTCGAGGTCTTTTAATTTACCTAGATGATGATTTTTTAAATGATGTATCAAATGCTCGGATTTTGCTGCTTCAAAAAGAAAAGTTTTACATTAGTAATTCGTTACAATTTTTTAGATCTGCGTCATTCTTATGAACAATAAGGACAATCGATTTCTATATTAAATAAAAAGTCTATTATTCCATACAATTATATTTAAAATATGACGAACGTATCTTAATTAATATTTAACGGTATCTCTCTTTCTCGCTCTCTTTCTCTCTCTCTCTCTCTCTCTCTCTCTCTCTCTCTCTCTCTTTCTCTCCTTCCCTCCCTCGATAAGTATGTAAATACTACATTACATTTCAATTTAATTAAAACAAACTGTTTCTCTTATCATTTTCATTTTATGGCCAAAATGTTTTTGAAAATATAAAAATAATGCTCAAATGATGATGAAAACAAATACATTTTATCACGCTTTCGGAATATTTTTCGAAAATGATTTCTAATTTTATTTCTTGTGTAGCTTTATTATTTATAACATTATACGAGCTAACATGACAAAAGCAATTTATGAAATAATATAAATACATAATTTTCTATATTTAATAAACAATTATAGGGTGCTTATAATAATAATAAATTAGTTATTTTTATATTTTAAACAAGTTTGGTTATAGAATTATTAAACATTTTCCAAAATACTAGGTGAAAATTTAAATGTCTAAACAAAGGATTGAATGTCCAGATAGATAAAATACTATATTTCATTACATTATAAAATTTCAATTATGATATAAGAATATACATACTTATGAAATTAAATATAATAGTTATTTATTATTTATTTTATTTTCGTCTTTCAGATTAGCTTTATATGTATATGAATACTTGTTACATATTGGTGCACAGAAAGCAGCACAAACATTTTTATCTGAGGTACAGTAAAATTTAACTAATTTGTTTATAGATCTTATGAATTCATTAAATAATGCGACATTATAATTGTAATAGATTCGATGGGAGAAAAATATAACGCTCGGGGAGCCTCCTGGTTTTCTTCATTCTTGGTGGTGGTAAGTAACAAAGAATAATCTAATATATAATAAAAAAAGAAAGTATCAAAATTTTAAAAATTGTAAAGATATATAATTATTAATTTCTTCGAACGTTTCAGCGTGTTTTGGGACCTGTACTGCGCAGCACCTGAGCGCCGAGATTCTTGCGAACACAGCAGCGAAGCCAAAGCTTTCCACGATTATGTGAGTATCAGCGTTATTACTTGTTTATTATCATCATTAAACAATTGATTCTGAAACATTGACATTGTTATTGTTAACATTATTCACGCGCATTAGATATAAAAGTCCAGCTATTTCATGCAAAAACATTACTTAAACTATCAGTATTTCCTCTGTAAAAGTATGATCGATTTTTATCAATCTTTTAATTTCAGGGATTCGTAAATAGCGGATATGGAGTTAACGGAATTGCGCACGTAAGTATATAAAATACATTCATAAAATATAATGATAAAAAAATAAAAATCTCTAATAGTATGACTGCATTTGTAAGAAAGTATTGACGCCTTTAAACATCTTTTACACTTGAGCAACTCATTAAATTCATTTATACCAATAGTAACCGCAATTGACAGAACTGAAATAAACAAGTGCCAGTACCTTTGAAATAATAAAAAAAATTATAAGATACCTTGGAGACGTAAACACCAGATCAAATATCCATGAAGATTATAATTGACAAGTCGCCCGCATGCAGAATTTATGCAAGCTCTTGACAAATTAAAGATCATCTAAAAATAATACTGTATTCACAGAATGCTGGACCGGCACCCTCGCCTCTTGGACAGATGCCTCCAAATGACGGTATGCCTGGCGGTCCAATGCCACCTGGTTTTTTCACCGTAAGTGTCAATCTCTCCAATATATTTAATAAATTTTGTATTTATGATCCGTGACCCCCTAACCTCTCCAGTATATTTATGTATATATTTGTGTGTGCACGACAGACAAGTATAAGGCCTTCGAATTTCCTCGGGCTTTTCTTTCTTTCATTCCTTCCTGCTTTGCTAACTTTCTCCTGCTCCTGCCCTTTTACGATCACTTTTTACCTTTTCACCCCTACACCTCGAACTTTCTTCCTCATTTTCTCGGTACATAGTCGCGAAATGTGCACAATACCGCAATCTTTTAATGCTTTGAAAAATAAACGCCGAAAAAAGCGCAGGTAAAATCATACTATAATTTTCGTACATCTTCACGTAACTTTCTGATAATAATTTCTTGTTCGGAACATAATTTTTCCTACTTTTTTTTTACAGTTTCGCTTTTTTTATTTACTGTACTTTCAATCGAGTGATGATCTTTCCTAAATAAAAAAATAAAAATATATATCCTTCAAGATGAGAAATGGAGATGAATACATATATATATATATATATATATATCTAGAGAGAGAGAGAGAGAGAGAATGAGCGTGAGAGAAGTGAGAGTGAAAATGAGAATCAAAGTGAAAGATATTAAATTTACTATCAATCATATATACTTCTCCAAAAAAAACGGTAGAACATTTGTTATGCGTTTATAATAATTGTATATTTAGGTTTATTATTATTCTCTGAGATATTTAAAAGTATAAAAAGCAAAGACATTAATTTTATAGCAGTATACAAATGTTGAATTTATCAAATTTTTAAGCAGTTAAAAGCATAATTTAAATTAATTATTCTGACGATGCGAATGGTTTCTTTCTGACATTTATATTGAAAATATAATTTGATTCAGATAATTAAAATTACAAAATTATATAAATGTTAAGTTCATAGTATACAATAAGCAAAGATATAATTAATATCGTGATTGATTTTTTTATTAAGGAAAAGCTATTAATTAAATGAAATATCTGACCAAATTTCGAATTTATGTGTAATTATAGTTAATTTAGAATATTGACACAAGTAATTTATTCAATTAAATATCTTGCATAAAAAAAATAACTTGCATATTAATGTCTTTATTAATTAGTTTATTAATAATTTTTTTATCAAAATATAATCTTAAATTTTTTTTACATATTTTATTTTATTGAATTAATCTGCAATTTCCAACGCTTATTAAAAAAAGTTTAAATACGTATTCTATTTATAATTTTTTAACTTGGTACTAGCTTAAGTGAGAAAATGAATTAGCTTTTTCCGTCCATAATAATTGAATATGTACATTGAATATATACATAACAAATAGACGCGTCAAAAATTTCATAATACTCTGGACTCTGCTACATTTTTTTTTGTTGATAAATTCGATATATTACATACCTTTCTAAAACATTATAAACTTTTTAATAGAGATTATATAACATTTGATTTTTTCGGTTTTAATGTAGGAATTAGATTTATATCATCATTGAATGTATTTCTCAAATCATTAGTGTGCTCGTAAAAATTTCTATGCAAAAACTAATTGTTGAATTAAAAGTGACAGTTGACTGTAAAGATTAAATAAATAACATAATTAAAATATCTGTAAAACGTTTTACATAAATTAAAATCTTAAAAATATTCGGAATTTTAAATAATTCTGTGTTAAAACTAAAAAAAGTCCTGAACAAAATAGTAAGGTAAAATGTAGTAAAATTTACAATGTATAATAAAAATATAATCGATATTACACAGAGAGAGAGAGAGAGAGAGAGAGAGAGAGAGAGAGAGAGAGAGAGTTTATGTACACACATGCACACTCACGCGCGCCCACGCTCTCACACATAGCCACGTATAAATTGGAATTTATCTCATGTTATTAATAAAAAAATTGTTCTATAATTTACTTATATTTTACCGCTAATATTTGACAAGTTCCATTTCGTTTCTAATACAATCATTGTGTTTGAACATTTCATGTATATTACTAAAAAATTTTAATTGTGACTAAACTATTTCATGTTTCTCGACAAATAATTGTTTAGCAAGCATTTATATGATGCTCTGTCACGTTTTTATATGGAAATATAAAGTTTTAAATTTATTGCTTCTCTCTTTTTTTATTATTAATATAGTTTTTTTCTTTGAAAAATCAAATAATCATAAAAGAAAAACTTGTTTTCAGATGTGTGTAAGACTTGTTTTGTTTTCGTAGCTTAACGTGATTTCTATAATAATTATCGCATATTACTATGAAATAATAATTGTCAATTAAACATGTTAAGACCCAAATTCTTATAAAATCTTTATAAATCTTTCCACTGCTTGTTTCATCTGTATTTATGTATATTTATCTTTACTGTGTACCTAACACGTGTATGTGCATTCGTGTATTATGTTTTAATTGTTTTGGATCGGCATATCCTTTAACAGAATAATGACGTGTGGATGTTAGAAATAGTGTTAGAGCAAAATACGGTATATCTCAAGTGTATCGGACTATAAGTTGAATCCTCGCTTCGATATTGACGTTTTTATCATTGTTATCGTAACGAGAGAATATTACTATAATACCAAATGATATTTATATAGAAAATAGTTTATGAAATTGATAGGCATATGTGTACTAAGGTAACAGGTATCAACGTTAATCTTTTATATGGACGGTTCATATAATCATGCATATTAACCGTACAATACATAAAATTCAAAACTTACATTAATCTGAGACTATCGGTGTAAAAAGCGTCAATCTATACGAGATTCAACGACGAAGCATTTTCTTTACTACCGAAGCTTGCCTAAACTGTAGTGTAGTTGTATAAGTGGTCTACAGGACTTGCAATTAAGGAGAAAATATTGTCTAACATATTCCAGTTATTATTATTATTATTATTATTATTAATATTACTATTATTTTCAAACCCATATATTTTGTTATTTAGGTAACGAACGTGTATTTTTAAAACTAAGCGAGTTCTTGTCGACTATTTATTTGTGGGAAGTAAGATCTCAAGAACCGATGACGAATCTATAGGAAACTTAGCCTGGTAGAAATCTATCTTTATAAAATCATTTATGTGAAAATGTGAAATGTTAAAGGAGTTTTTCATTAATCACATTAATATGATTTTTCGTAGAGCTAAATTTTTTAACAATATAAAAACGTTTCTAGCATATACTTTCGATTTCTATAAAAAATGATTTAGATATAAGATATTGCTTGTTTAATTTCGTCTCTAATTTATTTAGATTGTAATGTAAGGAAAATGCATTATAGCTCGAATGTTAAAAAAATTGAATTCTATTTGTAAATATTGTTCTCATTTATACATAATCCATCTGTTTGAAAACTTATGTTTATCTTACTCTATAATCATTATGTTTAAGATTATATCGCGTAAAAGCTATATACCCTTAACGATATACATGGATATACGGTGCCGTATATAACAATGTATATACCAATATACCGTGTTATGCATTTTAATAATGTTAAATAAACGTAGGTATGTGCCACTTTGGTTTCTGTTCAATTGAAATTGAAATGCACTATAAAAATGAACGAAAAGTACATTATTTGTCTTTACTTTTATTTTATTTTAAATAAATACAATATGATATGTAAACTCAATACAGAAATCAAATATTTTTAATTGCATTTATTTATAGTAGTTATTAAAGCTTGTTTAAATGTCAAAAGTAATAAAATCAGCCATTGTGTCGATAAATGAAACTAAATATAAAGAAAATTAATTGTCTTTATTATCTTCCAATACATAATAAAAGGATTAATTGAGTACATTCAATTTGTTTTGTATTTCTTAAAATAAATTAGTGTTTATAAATGACGTGCATAAAAATCGGTACTATTCGAATGTTTTTTATAAAAGGAAACGGTAGATTTTATATTTAATAGCATAGATTCTTCTAATCTTTTTCATCTATAACCCGAGTTTTTATTAATATACACACTATACAGTCAATATATAATACATGATAGGATCTAGCTTTTACGCGTCGTATAATCGACATCTCGAGGGTAAAGTGACCATTGTTAATTTTCAAAGGCAATCACGTAACATCCCTGATGTCTCGTTCTATCTGTAAATTAAATAAAATAACATGTCACTCTACCCACGTTTTGTATTTCGGCTCGTACCACCCCCGCGGCTCCATACGTCTCTTATCATCTTCGCTCTACATTAGTTTTTTTCTAGCTGTTTATTATTACTATTTATCTTCTTTTTTTTATTATTATTTTTTTAATTGCCTGTGGATCGCAATGTTGCCTACATGTCCGGCGTTTTACGTTGCTTGTTGCAGAACAACTCGACAATGCGACCATCTCCGCCCACTCACCCTTCATCACAGCCATCTCCCCAGCACCCCCAGCCACCCCCGCCCCCACACTCGCAGATGATGTCCACCCAGGTAAGCCGTCATTCAGAAAAATCCAAAAATGCTTCTACACTCTCATTAATTGTTATCATGTAATATAGTGGTGTGTGCACTATTTCTGTATTCATTTTTTTTCTCTACTTGTAACACTATTTTTTTTCACTTCCTGGCTGCATCAGATTAACCGAGAATGGAATGCATAATTTTGACAAATTAGATTCTATTTCATATTAAAAATTAGTAATAAAATTATAAACGAACTACATTTCGACTTTTAATTGATTATAAACTTTTTAAAACATACTTTTATTAAATTTCGTATTAGATCAAAAGACTGTAACGTGTAACAAGATTACGTTTTTCCTTTTTTTGGAAAGTTTATTCTTAAAAAGAATTACTAACATCGATGTCAAATAAATTTTGAAATCATATCAATTACACAAATATTTAATAATTCCAAAATATTTAAGATATGTAAGAAAATTGTAGTCATTAAAGAATACATCATGTACATAGAAATACGTTTTAGCATAAAATGATGCTTTCAGTTGTTTTAGTTACGCTCCATATTATATAAATTACATCTATGAAGCTACATGCTTTTGCTATTTGTCATAGTACTCTTATAGATCTAATCTTTCTTTAAATTCTTTCGTGATATATTTTTTATTAAAAATATTTTATTTAACTCGGGTCTTTTACTTTCTGATATTAATTGTTGATTGTTCTCTGATTTTTGTGTTGCTATCTCGATTTGTCTTAGTAATGGAAAATTAGCCATCTTGTCTGAATTCCTGGCAAAATGTATTACATTGAATGTTGATCTGTAACCTATAAATGTTGTTATTAAAATAATTATTAATTTGTATAAATAGTATAAAATTTATGCTGGTTATTTACTGCAAATTTTACATTTAATATTTATATTCATCTTTATTTTCTCTTTGAACTCAAGAAATATTTAAACAAGATGCTCTTTTCGCAGTTAATTTATTTTTATCTAGATCTTATTTATTATAAATCAATTATAAATCAAATAATTTATATTGCTTAATATCTTAATCATATATAATAATCTTGTGATCCTTAAATAAACTATATTATTTACTGAAAAATTGGTATTTAAATATTCTAATTTTATTGAAATTATTTTTTAAAGTAATTAGTAATATTTTTAATAATTGTGTAATTATTCTAATAGAATATATGAATAATTGGTAAAAAGTTACATTATTTATAATTGTCATAAGAAAACTATAATAATATAGTTTTCTGAGTTCAAAAAACAACTTGTTAAATAATAAAATTATAAATTTGAAGAATGATCAATTATATTGCCGGATTCATTGCTAAAAAAAGACTTTATTAATGCTTTTTTGGCCTATTACTTATTTGGTGGTTGATAAATAGTAAACCAGTTTTTCCGGGAAGCTTTAACTCAATTATTTTTTTAGCATCACGATTAACTTTATTGATTACTGTTACAGTTCATGGGTCCAAGGTATCCTGCAGGGCCTCGACCAAACGTTCGTATGCCACAGATGGGAAATGATTTCAATGGAGTAAGTTCTTTAATGTTCAAAAAAATTTTTATCTTTAAAAATAATTTGGATCATGGGTCGTAACTTTAGACGTACATTGATGTTGCATTGAAAATTTGCATTGAATATAATTAGTTTTAATTAAAAATTATAGACTTTTATTCGGCAAATTGATAAATTGTTAATAATGATATTTTTAATTTTAGCCACCAGGTCAACCGATGATGCCTAACAGCATGGACCCAACGAGACAAGGTGAGTAATTGTTCATGGTAGTTGTTGATCAAAGTTTTTCTTAGCATTGAGAAGCGTTGCAAAAAAGGAGAATGGCATATTATTTACGCATGCGTATCAAAAACCACACAGCAATATTAATTGAGGAAGTAATATTAAATTTGGATTGGATTGCTGTGATGTGGAGTGGACTGGTTTTTGAGCTGTCTAGTGGCAAATATAAAACAGTGGTACTTTTAAACATTATGTTTCACAATTCGTAAATCAACCGATATTTGTGTTAAAGTTGAGTACCGACTGACTATTAATAGTTATTTATTTTGTTTTTTTTCACCTTTTTATAAGTCAATACATAGAAGAATAAATTACTCACTGTTTGTTCAATATACTGTTTGATTTGTTTTAGAAGTAAACGCTTCTTCAACGGATATATAACAATTAATGTTTTATATTTTTAAATTTGCGCTCTCAAAGAACCATTTTCAACAAGATATTTATTTTTTTTAATGTTTACATACATCTTTCAAATGGTAGTATTTATTTTCAAGTTTTTATAAATATTTATAATTTTATCTATGCAGTAATGGTAATTTTTTATGGATTTTGTATGAAAAAGAAAAAAAAGTTTTAATAAAATAAAGAATTCTCTGCGCCACTGCATAAATAATTAGGCTTTTTGTTAATCGCTATTGATTGATCTGATCTTACCTACCTGCAGTACTAATGTGTGCTCTTGTGTTCCTCAGGCGAAGCTGGAGAATTTGTAGGGTGGCAAGGTAGGAAGCAACCCAGCAAATTGAATCACATTGACATGACTTAGAGAACAGGCTTTTTCAATATCTCTTAGTTTCTCTTTTACTTGATTACTAATCATCTTTTTTCTTCTTTTTTTGCCGCCTTACCATTACACTATTTTTTGTTATTCATTTATTTAAGTGTTTAAAATCCTTTTCTATTATTTTTTAACAATTTATTTTTAATTTTTTAATTTTTGTTACTTCATTTTTCTTTTTTCTTTTTTTTGCAAGCAAACGCACTGGCTTCGTCGCACAATCAGCAAAAAATATCAGTCTTTCATTTCGATACGTTTTCAATTAGAGCATGAAACAGACATATTGTAAACTGATACAGTTTGGAAACAAATTATTCTTCGTCAAAAACTTTTATTTCGTCAATATACATTTGCATAATTCACATTTGTTGCTTGCAAATGTTGTGCAAATGTTTGTGAAAAATTTGACGTATTTGACCACGGTACGAGAATTGAAAGAATAAATGACTTTACTTCGTTTACTGAATATTTTATTAAGATTTCTTCAAAGTATATCATTGTCGCAAAAATTTCTACTGGACAATCGGATAACAGATCCGCTTTACACATCACACGACAATGGGCATGCTTTTTTATAGCATTAGGAAACTTTATAAAAGCATGGGCCAATAAAAGTATCTACTATATTTAAAAAAAAAAAAAAAAACTTAACGAAAAACCCATATTAAATAAAAAATTTAAGTTAGCTTAATGCAAACAAGCATCCACTCCAATATTATATTTTATACCTTGCACAAATCAAAAGAGAAGCTATAATTTTGATCAAGCAGTTTAAGTTGTTTCGGGTTATTTCAAATATTAAAAACTGGTATTTTTGTTTTTTTTTTTGTATTATTTTTTTTTGTTTTATAATAAGAATTGTCTATTGAGCAGCTTGACTATCTCTCATTCTCATTTATATATACTTATATGTATATTAGAATTAGACTGCACCTGCCTTGCACCATATTTATTTCTCTGCATTGAGTTCACCGCTGCACTAGCATGGCTAAAACAAATTGCTTTGCTTTGTTTTTAATACGAGCGGAGTAAGATCGATGGACTCAAAGTTTCATAACTCTTTTTCACATTAATAAGTAGAAGTGTGTTAAAGAGTAAAAGCTTTATAATTATATTTTCTTTATTTTCTTTTCTACATTTATTCTCAAAAAATGCACTCGATAAATTGATGTATCATATAAGAGCTTAGACACATAATATATATCTAATACGCAATAATTATCATAATATGATTGTAAATATAGATCGATGTCTATATTAATGCGTACCATACGTAGTTTTAAGCATCAGCAATACACGTAAGAAAAAATTTCATCGATTATAATGTATTGACAAAGCAATATATTACCAATTATTTTTATCATATGTATACAGAACCATCGATCTCGCTCTGCTGAAAGTCGAATGTATTATTAGTACAAATTCAGCCCGTTAAATTAATGATTAACCGCAACAATAAGCAAAATACTAGTCTACATAATATCGGGATAAAACAAAAACCTGAACAACTTGTTACGATTTAGTGTTTTGAGTGTAGCTCGCACTCGTTTTCAACCAATCCTTAGACTCATCAACGACCTTGGTAATAAACTTCGAAATGCTTATCTAGGCTCGCCTGGCATGAACCCGATGAATCCTCGAATGAACCACCCGAGGGCTGGACCGGGCGGCATGCCGCCGATGGGCCCTGGCACATATGGACCCGGACTTAGAGGCCCACCACCCAACAGCAACCTGGCGCCCGGTGGTCCTGGTGGCACCGGAATGCCGCCCATGAGTATGGCGGGGCCTGGAGGCAGGCCACAGTGGCAGCCAAACACATCGACAGTAAGTTTAATCTTGTTTTATCATTTATTCGTTTATGAATATTGTTATTATACTATGATAATTTAAATTGAAATTTACGTAAATATTTATTACTCTGTAATCGTAATATTTGGACGCGTGTCTTTAAATTAAATAGTTGTTTATTTTACAGCAAGTGTGTGTTTGGCATAAATTGAATCCTCAAGATAATTGGCAATGCACTAATACTTGATTCAGAATGCTGCTAGTAATACTAATTATTTTGGAGCCGATGAAAGTATCATCACTCCTGTCATTAATTATTTAACCTTTCGCCTTATTATTTCATAAAAAATTTAATTATGAATATAATTAATATAGTTATGTATTACTATAAAGAAATTAAAAAATAAAAGAGTTCTTGAAAGTGTAAAGTAAAGTTTAAGAACTTAAAATACTAGTTCGGTAGGAGTTAATTTTTATTTCAGTCCACTATTCTCATTCGCATATTAAATCTTACATTGCAAATAACAATGATGAATGTGCATTCGCTTCTATCGGCAATAATTTTTTAACTTAGAAAATTTGATAATCATTTCGTTCATTTGAAAAGGTATCTTATTTTATGTATTATATAATAATTCCATTATTATGCTTATTTGTAAAATAGAGTATGATAAATTATCGAGTTTTGTTCGTGATGTAAGTGTACAATTAAAACTATTATAGGGTAGCGTTTTTAAAAATTATAATTAAAATAAAAGATTAACGAATAATTGTAATTATAAGAATTCTAATGCTTTCGGCATCTTTACCGAAGATGTAAATGTCGGCTTATCTATCTATCGCGGAGAATGCTTATTACTTAATTGGTCGAATAGCAATTTAAATAATGTTTGATATGTTCCTTCTCCATCTTCTCCCCTCAAAGTTGATAAAGTACCGTTTGATGTTACAGCCAATGAATTACTCGTCGTCTTCGCCTGGGAATTACGGCGGGCCTCCGGGTTCAAGCGGACCTCCGGGACCTGGCACGCCGATAATGCCTAGTCCCCAAGATAGTAGTAATAGCGGTGGCGAGAACATGTACACGATGATGAAACCAGTACCTGGAGGAAACATGCCTGGCGTAAGACTTCATAATATTGTTGATATCTAGTACAATAAGGCTTTCGTGGTGCTATTTCGTGGGCCGACTCGTGATTATTAATTTTAACGTATGACTCGGCATTTCTTTTGTATTTTTATTTTTATTTTTATTTCTTTTACTATGAGCCTATTACCATTATAGTCTTTATACAACGTTAAAATCAATTATTATAAGGAATTTCAAATCAATAGCTCTAGATTGAATAAAATATTCTATAATAGCAATAATAGATAGACGTGGTATTTTTATTTTCCATAAATCAATATATTTATTTAATAATATGTAATTATTTAATAATTAATTGGATTATAAGTCGATTCAGAGTTCTCTTTAGAATAGATTATTCTGAATTTTTAGAAAGCTGATTTCTTGTTTAAAAGCAATCGACGAATTCAAGTTGCATGAGATACCACGACGTTAACTTGTTAGATGCACAAACAAAGAGTGAATTGATTTCAGGACTTTCCAATGAGCGGCGGCCCGGAGGGTGGGCCAATGGGGCCGATGGGCCCCAACACCATGGGTCCGGTACTAAATGGTGACGGCCTCGATGGTATGAAAAACTCGCCAGCGAATGGCGGACCAGGCACACCGCGAGAGGACAGTGGCAGCGGCATGGGTGACTATAATCTAGGTGGCTTCGGTGGACCTGGCGAAAATGTGAGTATCAGCGGTTTTATGTAGAGAATCGAATTAACGTGATCGTGTTTTTTTTAATTTATATATATTTATATATATGTATATATTTATGTATATGTATATATTTATATATATTTATGTATATGTATATATTTATATATATCTATATATATATATATTACTCTCATAGCTATCGCCGTCATTATATAGTTTTATCTTTTATTTGATATTGTTTCTATGCTCCCTTTTTTTTTAGTAGATCTTTACCTTTGCTCACTACTCCTCAGCTCGATTAATAACTGCTCTGTCCTTTGATACAAATACCATACACTTTATTTTGCACGTATACGCGTCCAATGTCCTCTTTTGGTATACACTTTTACGAGGTTATTGGGAGTTCATTCGCTGGGGCCACGCTGTTCAAGCTGTGCTTCGGTAACTTCAGTCTTTCTTTTGTACTGCATTTCTTTTCCCTTTCCTTTCGTTTTTAAAAAGTATACATTTTTAACTTTGCTGTGCACATTACATAACTTATTGCTCTCGCATTCGTATTTTGCATCGAATGCTTACGAGTCAAAGAAAGTTTCTATTTGAAAAAGTTGACTCGAGATTTAATTAAATTTTCGAGTAATACTATTTCAAATCTTTTTTTATTGTAAGCTAAATTCTAATGGTCTTACACTAAAATTATTAACTTTATCAAATTGGTCTAATCTGTTTTTATAAATGAAACAAAAAGCTATATTTCTTTTATTTTTTATTTTTTTTTTATATTCTATTATTCTTGATTTAAAATAATAAATATTGATAACTCGTTAAATTTGGCCTTATTGTTCAATAAACTTAGATTTTCTTTGATTCGATGCTTAATTTTATTAAAGGTCAAGATCTTGCATCATATTTCGCCCATTATCGATAACTTAAAGGGGATGCTTTCTCAGTCTGAGATAAAAATAATGATAAAATATTTTAGAGTTCATTTTAAGTCTTGTGAACGCGAATGAATCCATCGTTATTGACCTTGTAATGGAAAAAAAGAATTATACTTACATCTTTTTACAATTTTAAGGTTAAAAAATATTTAAGTTTGTCATTTACTTTCCATCAATATTTCATCAATAATTCCATCGATAATGTAGAAATAGGAATTTATTAAGAAATTTCGTTTTATTTTTTAATTGGAAATGGAAATAAAATTAATTATGCAATAAATGAAAACAAATTTTATAAACATTATAGAAAAATCTTGTACTATATGTTAAGACAATTAACAAATCTTTTTCAATTTTATATGATTTGATTTAATTATTTAACCTTAAACTAAATCTTCATGTTTCTATTAAATAAATTTAATAATAATTTTTATATATAAAATTACCATATTATACTTATAAAATAAAATATATTTTATTGACAATGAAATATGCACCATCAAACTTGTTGATAACGGTTGGTTTCATTACATTCCTATACAAGATCTTTGCAAACATAGTTTTTTCAGCTTGTGGGTCAGAAATAAATAATGGGCTGTACAATTTGAATTTTATTCCTAATAAAATTAATCAACAACTTATCGCAGCTTTGAGCTTGTATGTAAGAGAGTTTTTAATCGCATAAATTGCATGTTCTCTATTGTCGACAGTTTTTTTAAAAGAATCGCAACCAGGACGCAACTTGCGGAGGAACACGTCTGTAGAAAACGAAAAATTGCAGGAACAATGAGAAAAAGAGAAAGAGAGAGAGAGAGAGAGAGAGAGAGAGAGAGAGAGAGTGAGGGATTTAGCGAAACTAAAAGAAAATGGTCCATGTCCAATTAATCCCCCTCTGAATTACAAATGAATTATGCACAAAATATAACACAAGCAAACAAATGAGTGAGAGCCATTCTTTTTTTAATGATTGTTGTCGCGTTTTTTGATGAACGAATGAAAACCATCTCATATTACTTAATGCATTTGTTGTCCGTTGCACCTACCCGCTTAAAGGTTAGGTTAATTTAAGTCTTTTTTACTACACAGGATTTGTTTATTAATTAAAATTACTTAATTTGCCAATATCGCCATACAACACTATGTATTATGCTTTACTAATACTCACAATGTTGCAAACTAGGCCTCGATGTCTCTTACATTATCAATTTTTGTAATTGACCTTCTTATCACATTTAGTATAATTTCTTGAATGATGTAAATTAAGATTCATAAAAAAAAATAATACTTACACTTTTATCTTTAATTTATCTTCAATAAACCAGTCAGGTAGATTTTAAATCTTTAGAGGATCATAGAGAGTTAAGTTTAATCGACACATTTGAGCTTTATTTTGATTGCATGTTATTTAATATTGAAGTCATAATTTTGAATTTTTCATCTCAATATTTTGTCATTATTTTAAATTGCCCTTAGTTTATCATCATAACTTTAGGCTTTATCAATATTTATTTGAGAAGACATAGAACATAAGTTAAGGTGCCTGGTGAACGAAAAGGCTGTTATTTGTGACTGTCCAGTCTACTGTGATTAGGACACAATCCTTATATCAATTTTTATCCATTATTATTTTATTGTTTTTAATATATATTTTGTAATAATCTTTTCCCTTTCATAAGGAAAGTGTTTGTGGTTTTTTTTCTATTTTTGTTGTGATCAGTAATATTTACTCGATAATTATATCTACTATTCTTTGAAATAAACATTTCTATATAACAATGTAATTTATAAAATTCAAAAGAAAATTTATATCTTTTAAATTAACTTATCAGTCAAAAAATTGTCATGATTCTTACCAAATGGAAAGTTTAATCTCCTCTGAAAGGAAAGGAAATTAACTTAGAATTATACTGAGATAGCGTCCCTCCACCTGCTGAAAATATAAACTCACTTGTGTGAAAAATTTAATGGCAAGCTGTATAACAGTTATTTGACAAGTTATTCACAATAAATAAAATTGTAATTGGAAAGTTTAAGCGCGTACATTGACACGCCACACACATGCACGTGCGACACACACACACGGACACATATTAGTAAGCATAATTATAATAATATTGTGAGAATGATTTCATGACATCGATGAGTCAATTATTAATAAGTACCTGATAACAAAAATATACACTAATGAATATTTTCATTTCTTAAATTACAGTGGACAAAATTCTTTCCATTTGGTGAAAATTCAACAAACAAGAACTCAGTATAATTTTGTATTTATACTTTTAAATTATTAGACTTTTAAATTACAAGTAAAGTTGTATTTTAATTTAAACATAAGGTCTTTATGTATAAGTATAATTATTTAATGAGAGTACTTAATGAAAAATTAAAATTTTTTCAATCGATTTACAATCATTTTAAAATGAATTTTAAATGATAAATTAAAGTATTAGAATTAATTAATTATAGATAAGCAATTAATTTTTTATTATAATATTTATTATTTTCTACACGGTTATTTGAATACCAGTGTTAAACAACTGTGTAACGCAAATTGACGCTCGATCATTTTTTTTTTTTTTTAATTCACTTTTGAAAACAAAGTATTAGGTGAATGCTCTATAAATATAAAACAAAAGGTTAATGTATATAGAAACATTACTATTTTTTATATGGATATAAGGACATAGGCAGTATGAGTACTGGACCTAAGAAAAATTGAGTGAGTGTAAGCAAATACAGAGAGAAAAGGAATGTTGAGAAACTCCATAGGAATATTTCAGAGAGATTTCTCAATTTAAAAACGAAAGCGAATAAAATGTATATTAAGCGAAGAAGTCCATCCGTCCGCAGGTGATTATAGGTCAGTACTGGACTATGCTATGCTGCTATTAGTTACTTTTAACCTTTGAAAATAGCCTGATAATAATGATAACGATGATTATGACGGTGGTGACGATAATGATGATAATTATGATTATAATAATGATTATGACGATGATGAATCATGTTGACGGTGATGACGACGTCTATGATTATGGCGATAATGTTGATAATAATATTATTATGAGAATGACAACTCGACGATCGATATATAAATTTGTAAAACGCGATAAAATAGACAAAAATAAATAAATATCGAGACGTCCTTATGACGATACATACGACGCGTCAGCGGCACGCCATCTACACGCTTTTTCTTCTCGTCGTAAACAGTATAATCTCATTATTTTATGGTGCTCTGTATGTATAAATAAATGATAAGACTTAATTAAGGCTCAAATTGAGTGTGTCGATTTAAGAGATTACACTCTCTCGCCTTTTTTGTCAATAATAATACTTATTTTAGATTAATACTACATAAGAAGGTGTGCTTAGCTTGCCGCTGCGCGCGAACATAATTTTTAACAGAGAAATGAAAATACAAAAACGCAAAAAAGAAGTGAATTTAGCAATTTAAAACGCGTCGGCATCGTGTACTCGATACCGAAAGTACTGCTATTAGGTTCCAAGGTTCGTGCTTTGTTATCGAAAAGTGACGGACAAGCTGTTCCCTAATAAAAGCTTTGAAGAAAAAAAATCGAAAATATAAAAAAAATGTCTTGCCAGTCAATCTCTTGCCATGTTCTAATCAATATATACATATGTATATATGTATATATATATATACATATATATGAATATATATAAATATATATTCGCGTGTGTGCGATGTGTGTGTATATACGTTGCAACGCATACACGCATACATAATTTTTTTATCACTAATCGCCCGGATGAAAATCATAATGATTTACCTTTTATCGCATAGTATGAAGATACGCGCCTTGGTACCTTCTTCATTGCTTCATCCATTTTTGTTTTATTTCTTTTTGTTTGTTTTTTATTTAACATAACCGACTTTACTTGAGTACTCCCACGTTGTAAAATATACTATATGCCTCGTAAAAAATATAATAACAAATATATATCTATGCCAAGGGAGAGATCGAGACAATAAATGTAATCCTGTTACACTGAGACTATTGCGTTTTTCTTTTTATTTATTAAAATACCGAAAACCCGCAGGGTGCTGGCTACCGGACTATTTATACATGACTATCTGCCGGTCTCTATCGGTTTTTTTAACCATTATTTTGTTTGTTCAATCTTTTGTTTTTATTCTTTAATTTCTATCTTAGAGTGCACAGTTTGGCAATTTCCATCTTTACATTTTCCGTGCACAGACAACCAGCGTATTTCGTTCTCTTCATGATCAATAGTTCGAGTTTTTTTTTTGTTTTAAATAAATTTAAATTTAAAAGAAGTGATGCTTTGACGTGAAATAATTTGCCGATTATCCAATTTTTGCTCTTTTAAAAATATTTTACGGCCAATATTAATATGTAAATAAATTAATAGCTCAAAATCAATATAATAAATATTAATTGATAAAGGGGATCTTGAAGTTTTGAAATCTGTGAACAATAAAATTTCTTCTGTAATCTGACTCACGCTTTGTACATATCTGATTATGTGACAAAATTCACAGGTAGTGCGTTATTGGTCTACTTCAAAATTGTTTTCTTCCTGTAACGAAATATTATATCAGAACTTACAATCATTATCTCGGTAACTATAGCGTTTGAATAATTATTTGTTATTTGAAAAAATAGTCCAAAATTTATCGATGAGATGCTTTAAGATTTACAAGCCAATACGAAAATTCATCCTTGTATGTAAAGTACGGTGGCACGTAATAATAGAAATACAAAAGCTGTCTGTGTATGACAAATGGATGTGTTTAAATGTGTAAGTTAATAAACCTTTAAAGAGCATTAAACTCGACAAGTAAAAGGTTCTGGTAGCTGTATATAGTACTGGCCTGTACTGACCTGTAGCACATGGATGCCTGAGAGATTAATTAAAAATAATGACGACGATGATGATTATGATGATGATAATGATTATGATGATGATGATGATAATGATGATGATGATAATGATAATGATGACGACGATAATTATGATGATGATTATGATGACGATGACGATGACGACGACAATAGTTATAATAATTATAATAATAAACAGTAAAATATCAAAAAACTATTGCGGACTGTTTGCGAAGTAAGAAATCTTGTCGATCATAAATGAAAAAAAAATTTCCTTCTTCATTCGATGATTACTTGTTTTTGCTTAACACCTTAAATTTTAATATTCGCGGGATGTGTGTATGTATGTTCGCGGGGGCGGGGGGGAGGGCAGACGAAAGAGAGAGAGAGAGAGAGAGAGAGAGAGTGTGAAAGAGGTTGCAAAGCAAAAATTTTTCTATTATTTCTTTTTTTTCTTTTTTTTTTGTTCTCAAAAAAACGAATTGTTTTCTCAAACATTTTACTACAAAGTTCATTTCGACGTCCATGTGTTGTGGGTCAGAGCACCCTGATTCAGAAATATTGTCATTTTTTTCACATCCCAATGAATCCTTGTTCTTTCTTCATCCACACAAAAATCGCACACGTGTTTTGCGTCTCCTTTCGAGCCCCGCCAAAGCACAGCCGCCACCACATCGTATATGCATGTATAAAGTACGTGTATATACGTAGGTGGTGTGTATATTATTGAACTGGTGTTGGAACGGGATTCGAATAACAAATGCCACTAAGCAGAAGAATATTCACGCCAAAATGAATCGAAATTTTAGTTTGTCGTATATACGTATCTCTGTACTGTAATCCCCTATTATTGTTTTCGTTCATAGATATAGTAATTTGGATTTAATTTTGAATGCCTATTCTTAAATAAGTATTTTAATTTAGTTTGTAGAAAAATATATTTACTTTACATATTTTTTAAGATTCATTTTTAAATTTATGCTAACGAAAGTATTTAATTACCAATTTTTTCTTTAAAAAATAATTTACTCTTTACTGTAAATATTTCTTTTGTAGTGTTTAATTAAAGGAAATATTTATTGACTGAGCAATATTTATTAACACATTTATTCTTCATTCCAATCTTAATTTATTAATAATACAGGTAAGATCGGTAAAAAAATAAAATAAACTTATGATAATTGTTCATTTGGTAATTGCGGATTTGCACAGTAAAATTATTAATTTGAAAGAGTTATTATTAGTGAATAGAAGCTTTTTTTATTTCATGCTTTTAATAGTAAGTAGTATTAGGAATTAATCGACTGTGGATTATCGAGTTCCTCTTCCAACACCATTATAATCCAGCTTTTAATTCAAGATCGAAACTTCAGTTTTTTTTTTGTTCAAAGTGTCAAATAAAAACTGGAAAACTACTTTACCGAATGAGATCAACATAAATAATAAAATGTATTCAAATGAATAAATTATTTGTTGAAATTTTAAAATCTCTATAAAGATTACGAAGACACGTTCAATATTCAATTATTGAAAAATGTTACACTACTGCTACCATTTATTCTCTTAAAAATGAGTATAAATATATTTTATACTGAATTCGTATTATATAGTATCGTTATGATTATAAATCATTTTTATTAGAAAAAACGTTTCTGTTCTTTAAGCTCATTATCGAATTTTTCGATCCTAGTAAATATTATAATAAGTACAGAAAATATAACGCGTTAACGAAATGCTTTAAAAATCATTATTTTACAAGTTTTACTTCAATAACTATAGATTCAATAAATACATTTAGCATATATCTCAATTCAAATTCTGTTGAAGCTGTAAATTGCAATTAAAGTTTATATACAAATAAATGTTCTAATTAAATAAAAAGCTATCGATGACTTCTCGAATAATAGATTTTATTTTTTAAAAAATTGAATAAATCAATAAATAGTTTCAATATAAATGCAAATACATTGATATAAATTAAATAGCGGATAAGCATCCATGAAATATGAAATTGATAGATATGGTACAGCTATAAAAATGCGATTAAACTAAAATTTATTCCTTTATAATGGCTTATGATTAGAGTGATAGTTAATAAATGAATTTCATCTCGATCGGTAAATTAGTACGTTATTATTTGCTAATTGCACTTAAAAAAAAAATAATAATAATAAATTGCCGAAATCGTGTGAACGAACGAAGTGATCGTGTCTTGATAAAACGCTGTGATTTTTCATTAATAAAATATCGGAGAAAAACAGAGACAAAGGCACATGAACCCCGTTGGCAAAGACACGAATAAAAAAAAAGAAATGATTGAAACTGATTAAAGCGACGGGGTTCGGCCGAAAGGTGCCTCTAAAGGTGCCTGAAAGGCGGCTGTTGTAACCGGCCTGGTATTGGTTGGTTCGCAGGATCAGAACGAGTCAGCAGCCATACTAAAGATCAAGGAGAGCATGCAGGAGGAGGCCAAGAGGTTTGAGAAGGATTCAGATCACCCCGATTTTTACATGCAATAATTCGCGCGACGGCCAACCGTCGGAGTCACCTCGGAGAAAGACCAAATTTCACATTCTCGCAGCGAGGATGAAAAATTGCAAAAATGAAAGAAAATTATGTGAAAGGATGAGGGAGCGGAGCAAGGTGGATAATGAAATGAAATGAATAGAGAACGAGCACTTTTTTGCTCTGTCCGTGTCGCGTCGATAAGTTTTAAGGAAAAAAATCATGCAACACAAGCACAAAGTGAGCTAATCTTTCGACCTTCTTTTCGCGAAAGCATAGCTGTAGCGACGTCAAGTATACTGTCAGGAGGAAGCTCGTTCGTTATTTCTGTTTTTTTTTCATCACTTTTCGGCGAGATCCCATTAATATAAAAAATAAGATGGAAAAAAACAAGAAAAAGATTCTATAAAGCCGTCGATCTTCGCTTCATGAAGTTTTTCAATTAGGACGTACATCTTGCTCAATACTTTTTCATTCTAAAGATTACAAATATAAAGAAAATATATGAACTATTGATTTAAATAGTACATAATAATCATTTATGGAATCAACTCCACTTGAAAATTTATGCCAAAAATTATGTCAGATGGCTCCAATGTCCCTTTATTCTGGCATAACCTGAAAATTTTTACAACTCTGAATCGTCGGTTGTACTATCGTCGGTTGCAGCGTGATATATAAAATTATAAATAAATTTAGTAGGTTATGCGGTTAACATGACTAATGCGCCATCTGTAGTGATTCACTCCAATCATAATTTTTAAGTGGAGTGACTTGTTTTATAATCGAATAGTGATATTTTTAGGTCCAGAGCAGTTCAATGAATGTATATGTGATTATCTTCGTGCGTTTGTATATCGATAAACCATTCTCTAAATGTGATGAAAGTAAAATTCGAATATGAAATCGAATATTTTGACATTCACACCAAATTTATAAATTATAAATCTGAATACAATGACAAGTTATACAAGTTGGTCATAATTATGAGAACATATTATTGCAATCGGTATTTTAATTTTTATTCAACGCATATATATAAGATTTATATTCATTCCATCACCTATTTTTAAAGTCATTTATAAAAATAACAAAAATCAAAAGTTATTAAAATTTTATATGTACGAGTACAGGTTTTTTAAATAATGACAATATTTCCACATAAAGGGAAAGTTCGCGCCTCTTTATCTACTTTCCGAACATTTCTTTCCATCGATGAATGAATATAAATGTTATAAATGTTGTAAATTTAGAAAATCTAATGATAACTTAACGAAATACAGGTCGTTACCTAAAAAAAAAAAAAATAAAAAATAAAAAATAAATGAATTTAACATTTCATGGAACAAGGAGGATTTTTCCATTATTTTGAACGTCATGAAATATTCGTTTCGTAAGTGAATTATAAGCCGAACAGAGTTAATAAGATGTCTTGTAAAGAACAAGTTGAAACGTGAGGGTCGGCGTTAAAAAGAAGCAAATAGATTCAATTGATGCACGAAAAGGAGATTGGCCAGTGAACAAAATGCCGCGCTAGACAATTTCGATAAATGGTATAAGCGATATTTAAAAATGCGAATACGTACATGCATGCATACATACATACATGCCTACATACACACATATGTGTATGTCTGTCTCTTTTTGTCTGCTGTGCGCGCGTGAGTGTGTATGTATGCAAATATGCATGTGTCTTGTGCGTTTACGTGCGTGCGTGCGTGTGTGCATGACTGCGTGCGTGGCTGCCTGCCTGCCTGCGCGAACGTACTAAGGCGTGTTACATCCTATAGTAATACGATCCCGTTAAAAATTTCCAGAAAAAATTAGCTTATTTCTCATTAGGAATTTAACAATACAATTACGTCTCCTGCTTTTACAATTATATTCTTACACAGATAGATGTATATTGTGTATGAATTTTTTCTCTTTAGTGTCTTCTAAATGTTTATCTTCGATCAGATTTTAGCAGGTGTTTTTTATTTCTAAATCTGTTATGACTTAAAAAAACATGATTAATAATTAACTTAACAAAAAAAAAACAGAAAAAAAATTTTAACATCTAAGAGTGAAATAAAGTTTACATAGACAATTGACAATTAATAGCGAGGGTTTATCATATTTCTTTTATACACATTTCGATGATGAAGACGTTTCTCTGTGTGTTAGCGGGCCATTATCTCAACTAAATTAATCAAGAAAGCAATTCGTTATTAAATTGGTCGAATGAAACTAGCGTCCTAAGTTTTTATTATATGTATAGAATGATACTTTTTATAATTATAAGTCAGTGGTATTTCAATATTGGCTAATCGTCATTCTTGTGCGAAACTGAAATAATAAAAATGAATATACTATTATTAATAAATTATAATAATTAATAAGAGAAATAAAGATAAATATTTATAATATTGCTAATAATAATTTTACAAAAATGTATAATTTTTAACTCAATCATTGTAAGATTTTATTATTTTTCTTATTATTATTTCTTATATTTTTGATTTATATTTTGATAAGAAAGAGATCGCCTGGGAATTTTTGACGGGAAACACATTCCGCGTCCAACATATACATTGTTGTTTCTTGTTTTTTTTTTCTTTTTTGTTTTCTCTTTTTCTGTATGATAGTCAATCAAAATCAATAATGCTATTGTCAGAGTAATAAGATTTGAGAATGATATAAGGATTCCACGCGAGGGAACGCGATAGTCTACGAAATCTAAAAGTAAAAGAAAAAGAAAACAAAAATTGATATAAACCCTGCGCGCGCCTACGGCAGGACCTAATGTGAGCCACTTCACAGTTTAAACGTGATTAACCACTCGCGTATTATAATAGTAATTTTAATTAGCGCTTATGTCAGTCGCATCAACCCCGAGAAGTGATATATATATATATATATATATATATACATATGTGTGTGTGTGTGTGTGTGTGCGCGCGCGCGCGTGTGTGTGTTTGCATATGTATGTGTGCGTGCTTGTGTGTATGTGCTATATATATTTACTTTTATCGATTATGCATTGTTTGATTGTATACTCAAATGGAAATTGGAGCACAATGCAAGTTTCAACTTTGGGCGCGGCTTGGCAAAGAGTAATTCATGTAACGCAAGTCACGTTCGATAAGAAGTAATGTGTGTGTGTGCGCGCGCGTGTGTGTGCGCGCGTGTCTGTATGTATATACATAATATATATATATGCACACAAACATACATATAAGTGTATATATTTATATATTATTTTTATTATTAATATTTTAAATTTTTATTATTTGCGTGTTATGTGTATGTATGATCTCAATGTTTTAAATGAATGAAAACTGAAAAAATCAAAAATCTCCATTGTAATAGACCACGAATTAAGGCTTATATAGATATATTTCGCATAAGTCGGCGTAATTGATTGATATAATCGAATTGATCTCGCGACAACGCCAATCAAAGTATTAAAAAAATATCTTATAACATGAAGTGCAATTTGATATTGCAATCGTTTTTATCGGATGTGACTTCTTGTTTATTTCCCTCCTAACTACTCTTTGCCTAGCCACAGATACTTTTGGGGGCATTATGAGGTACTATAACGAACGCGTCAAGATAATAACACAAGTCCCCTATGCAGCCACAAAGAGACGACGTAAAGACGGGATTCGCTATTCGCTCCGCGGATAAAGTTCATCTTTTCTGTTTTTTTTTTTTTTTTTTTTTTTTTTTTTTTTTTTTTTTTTTTTTTTTTTTTTTTTTTTTATACAAAAGGCATAAGAGATAGGCGAGAAATTAAGCAAGGTCCAGATGTGGGTGCAGCGACGAAAGTCCGCCGGGGATGACTTGAACGCGTTTTCGGCGGATCCCCCGTCTCATGTTCCTTCGTACCAAACGCGGACAAATAGAATAATAATAATGATGATACCGATAATAATTTTAATTATATTAGTTATTAAGGTTAAGACAAGGATTTACCGCAATTTAAGAAGAATGATGCTATTAAACAAGAATTATGGGAATAAGTGAAGGAGCTGATAGACAGACCCGTAGACTAAGAGTGATGCATGATACGTGGAATTTTTTATGATCAATTTATCGGTCTGGTTTCTCTGTTACATCGATAAGGAGAGGGACATTTATCACTTTAAAGAATTTGATAGTGTAATCTTTTTGCAAATGATGTATAACTTTTGTACAATATTGAACTTTAGAAAATGATAAGTAACTACGATAACAAAAACAAAAAAAAAAACAAAAAAAAATACAAAAAGCAAACAAAAGCGCCCGTAAATAAAGAAATCATTGTGCATCACTCGGTCGATAATAATCTCTTTTTCACATTTCTTTAAATCATAAAAAACGAAGTTTTTAAATCGTCACAAGCGTTGACCATAACGGCAACTTTAGCACGCATACCATGCTTAATTTTCTCTGCGTTTTTATCAGATCATGGCTAATTGAGCTGTTTTCTGCAATGGAATTTAATCGAAATCTGCTTTATCGATTGGCAATGTCGGTACTAAAGGGACCTACCCGGAATAGATTAATAAGAATTTTTAGGGAGCGCAGAGAAAAGTGATACCGTACAATTTAAAAGCAACTGCATGCAATTGTAAAGCCACATTACCATCGTAAAACCGAGGCGTCAAATACAACGGGAAATTTCACATGGAGCGGTCGGCGATAGCGCATGTTTGTTACGAGACTGCGGATATCGTGTGAGAGTTGATTAGATATTTGCGTGCAGATGTGGAATGTCGTTGAACATTAATATTCGAAATTATCGTCGTTTATTCTCTGGACGAATTTGAATCTAAAGGAATCGGTTCGCATGATGAATTGCCCGCCTGTACTTATGTAATTTTTAAATTACATTACGGTCATCGATTGCAGTTTAAGTAAGCAATTGATGGAAACATCGGAGCCGTCAAACATACCCGAGACGCATGCAAACGCTTCTCATATTTTTCTTTTCTCGTCGTTACGTATACAATCATTGCGAAACTCGAAAAAAATTAGACTCGATACAAGTGCGGGCTGTTCACGCATCTTCGAATTCATGCATAATTATTGACATAATTGTAGGTAATCTATACGAGTATAGCGTCAGTAGCATAAATCAATAGTTAAAAAAGTTAATGAAATAAATGTCATCTATCCTACATAAATATTATGTGTTTGTGAATATTATTGTCTTACCTTCCTTTCTTCCCAACTCCTTTATACCATTGATTTTTTTTCTTTTGTACAATTGATAATCGTTGAAGAAGATAAAACTGATGTTTTTAATGGTCTGTTGCGAAAAGGTAAGTTAATTGTTTATTTTAAATTTGGATAATTTGTTTACGTAATTGTTAACATAAATTTATTTTAATGATTCAAAATAAAAAAGCTTGAATATTTTGAGCGGAACAATATTCGATATAACATTCCAATGAAAAATACAGAATAAAAATTTATTAAAAATTGCTAATTTCCTGTTGGAGATGAATGGATTTTTAAATTTTGTAATAACAGAAACTAAATATTTAATGCTACTTAAATCATTGTTTTAAAATAATTTAAAAGCTCATGATTATAACAGCTTTTATATTTCCACCTGTAAAAGTGATGGTCCTTGTGTTTTTTTTTTGTTTTTATAAAGTAATCTTTCTAATTAGTTATGTAAAAGAAAAATATTTCTTATCCAATAGTATTGTTATTGAGTTAGTAATTAAGAAACAGTCATATAAAATAAAATTGCTAAATATACTCATATTATTTTGGATTTTAACAATCGAATAAGTGTACAGCGCCATCTCTTGGAAAAATGATCAAAAATCGACATCTTAGCGTTACTATTTACCTATTGAACTTTTTGTTTGTAACGTACGCTAATCGATTCGAATGCCTTTTAAAACGCGTGAATTAGAATTGGTAGGCAATTTGTAAAATTTAAAGATTTAAGTTTTATCATATTATAAGTAATGATTGCATAATGAGTTTGCTGTGGATATAAAAATTTGAAAAATCCCATTCAATCAATAAATGCCATTAGATTTTCTTATTTGCTTTTTAAAGAGTAAGGAATTTAATGTAAATATAAATTTATATAATCTTCATATTAATATATAGTAATATCTAAAATCTACGTTAATGAAGTATATTTAATATTGTTATAAATTATAATCAACTTGCATTTCAAACCATATTTCAATTGTACGAAGATGATAAATTCATCAACGTTTTCATTATATTTATCGCGTTTGTTACAAAAATGTAATAATTAATGCTCTAAATTCGTTAAGAATAAAGATAAATAATTAAATAAAAGTATTGTGAAAATTCGTAAATATAACAGGTGCTACTGTTATATTTAGTAGTATATTATAGTTAGTTAAAATGATTTAGAAACGAAAAGTTTTTCAATAAATAATGCTTTTAATTTATTTTAAAATAAATTTATCAATTAATATTTGTAATATTTGTACGGTCTTGTTTTAAAAATGATAAAATTGTCCTATGAACTTACAAACCATCTTTAATAATATTCTTTTAACTATAAATACGAATAGTTATACTTGAAAATTGTAATTTATGTGAAATTTTGTAATCAACCTGCATCTTAGAAATTGAAATGGCATTATCGAGCTAACCAATCTAAAATATATAGTGTGTGATAAAAGCGTTGCATTTGTTTAAAAGATAACATTAAACTATGAATAATTATCTCTTAATTTTCAATAACAACATTAATAAACGTATATAGTGATATTTGTTTAACTTATACATTTTAAGTATTTAACAAAACTTGTAATATTGTGCCAATCACTGTCTAATAAGGCTACTTACCACTATTACACGATGCAAGTACTTAGGGTTGCTTCGAACGTAATTACATGATTTACCTACAAATATAAAAAAAGTTTCAAATCTATGTTTGTTCATAATCTGATGCATTACTCAAAGATAGTATATAAACTTTCGATATATATATATATATATATATATATATATAGACAAATTAATTAAGAAACAGTAAATAAAAATGATACTAAGATGTCTTATCGGTCATGTAAGAGATAAAATAGTTAATAGAAATGGGTTTCTTAAATAGTCTTAAGTCTTCCTTTATTACAGATATTAGCTGGAATTGAATAATATCGATAATTAGTTTGCGTTACCATTAGGAATTATATTGTGTTTTAAAAAGAGAAAAGTCCGTTGCAATAGACCTTGGATAATTAAATATTGCCAATTTGCTTACAAATTAATAAAAAAAATATTCCAACCGTAACAAATGACGATTTGAAAAAATCGCAACAGGAACAATGAATAAAAGACAGCGGTGTCTCATATGTCACATGGCGAGAGATATAGATTACTTCAACATTCGAGTTCTCGCAATTAGTGTTGATAGAGTGGCAACTGTATTATTTATTTTTTAATACATACGTGTAGATGTTAATACTTATACATACAATATTGATTTGTGGATTTTAATTTGAACAGACTTTTTCAGCTATCATATCGATGATGTAAATTAAACTAGTTGTACACTTTGTCATTCTATGAATTTGTACGATTATAAAGATATTTGTGAAGATTAAATTGCTCTTTTTTCTAAGAAAAGTATTTAATTTTGTTTTAGAGGTACGGATATTTAATTCACATTTCAATTTTTTAATGATATAAATCACTGATTACTTAATTTCATCATTCAACTATACAAATTTATTATAAAAGGTAAATAATTATTTTGTATTATTAAGAAAATGAAGATTAGTCTTATTTCATTTTTAGCTATTCTGTGTGTATATATATATATATATATATTTGTTTCACCACATTTGTTTGTAATTGATCCATGAATTTATCAAATAAGCAATTATTATTACGAAACTACACATATAATTCTAGAGTCCATAAGAGATTATAGAGTATTTTAAGAAATTTATAAGAGGTTTCAAGTACTCAACATTAAAATCTCATGCAAAAAATTAATTGGATTAACCTCCCCAACATAAAGAAGATATCGAAAAAACTAATAAATTTATAAAGTTGCCGTCTGTATTCGATTATTAAGAATTCTTATTTGCTATCAACATGAAAAATTATCGAATATTAATATTTAACATTATTTGATTTGTTTGAAGATTATTTCTCAAACTATTTTTTGCTCAAATAAGTTCGATCTAGAGCTGTTCGTAGCTGAAATTCAGCAAGATAATTTTAAATATATTTTTCGAATTTTATTAACGCCATTGTTTATACAACAATTTGTAATTGTATAAATTTAATGTAATTGAAAGTTTTCATGGTTTTCGTACGGTGAGAGCAATTGAATTTAATCAAAATCCCATTTGGCATTATCGTATGTCAGATCTGTTTTTAAATGTGCCCCAGTTTCTTTTCAAGCTTCTACGAAAAAAAGGTCTCAATGCTAGTAGTATCGCAAGAGAGGAATTGTATCGAGGAATCTAAAGTATATTTAAAGAAGCCGCGTTGACCGTTTCAAAAAAGAAAAAGAAGAAAAAAAAATAGACACGGGGGTGTGTGAAGACTCGCGCTTCCGGGGCTCGAGAGGGCCGCCTGAACGGGGACGAGAACGAGTGAAGAGGATAAGACGCCGACGTATGCGATCGCAAGGGGCCAGAGAGAAAGAGGAGCGATCGTGCTTATCGCGCATCGTCTCTCCTGACAGCCTCGAAACGCCCCGACGACCTCTTATCCACGCCCGGGGGATTCGTCTGGACTTTTGCTGCATGTCATTACGTCTTTGACTTGCTCTTAAGGATTTTGGCATTTGGCTAAGAAAGGCCAAATTATGGAAGACTAGTGGACGAAATTTAATGGGGCCTAGTTTTCAGAATGAGAGGAAGTGAGAGAGAGAGAGAGAGAGAGAGAGAGAGAGAGAGAGGGAGAAATGGAGGTGGTGGTCTTGTGATACATAATTTTTGTAAATAGTACCGAGCAAATTGAGCGATATAGTTTGATGGAATTGCAACTGACCCACTTACATTTGTCATTGGTATTGGGTTATAATCAGAGGCCACTACTTTAAAATCTCATGAAAGTTGATTATTTGTAAAGGGTCGGGTATCAAATAGTGCATTATCTCTGATAAGTAAGTTTCATGCTTTCGAATCATTCTGAATTTGCTCACATTCACAATTGATAGATTGTTAACATCGCCGAGAAAAACATTGATCGATACGAGAACGATATTGAAATTGGATAATTCTATAAATCGCATTAATTACGGGACGTAAATTGATAGATATTCCGTAACTAATCGAATGTATCTTAATTTATTAATATATAAACTTTGTAACTTAATAATCAAGCATTCCTGACAAAATTAGAGTATTTATAAAGAAGTATGTTATTATTATATTTGTTAAGTGAATTATTGAACAAGTTTGAATTTCATTGTACAATATATGTGTATATATATATGTATGTATTTGTTTTTTTGATTTGTTGTTTTACGATTCTTTCTTGTATATTAAATTCTTCGGGTTCTGTAATGTGCTAAATAACGATGCTTTAAGGCGAATTTGAGATATTTAATGTACAAAAAAATGCAATTGCTTAATTAATTATGATTTTACTTTTTAAAATATAGTTTGTACTACATATATATCATTTTTCGTTATCAATTTAATTACTAGAAAGTTTTTACTTTGTAGATTTGATTTACAATGTTTACATTCGATCATTTTTCCTTTATCCAATTGTCGGTAAACAACTCGTTAAGCCACAGAAAGAAATTTTAGCACACAAATACATATTGATAATGAACCCATTTCTTCAAATGTAATCAGCGCCGTTTCTCGATCAACGTAATATAATAAATGGTTGGATTTTACCATTGTTTCGTTGTAAGATTGGTAGAAATTAACAATGAGCGTTATTTAAACCTTTCGGGATTTCCCAGTCGCTTGAGCTTAATAATTCGCGGTCACTTGTGACGTCACGCCCAGAGCACGAAATTCCCGAGTCGGAGGCACTCGACTGCACCCTCGGCCAGCACCGACTACCATCGCCGCGAGCTGACGTTGGCGAAAATCCGTGGCCAATCTAATTCGGCAAGGGGGAGTTGCTTCACTCCGACGCGCTCGAGTGACTCCGCGTTACTGCTGATGCAGGCGCAATGTCCGGGGATCGATGAATCTATTCCATTGTCTATTTGTGAGGGCGAAATCGCGAGCGATACCGAGACGAGAGGAAACACGAGTATCGATAATTGAAAGCCGATGTTGTACTCAGGCATTTCGAGTAAGGCGTCGTCATTATATATGTAGGAATCACTAGAAGGCCCAAGAGTTTATGTTAATGACGCCGTCGTTAAGACTTTCTCATTTGCTATCGGCAATCTTGCTTTGATCGTATCCGACTACAATCAAGCGTCCGAGTGTGTTTATTCGAATTTTCGATTCTCCAGGGAGAAAAATGTCCAACGATTATCCATCCATATTAAAATATACTTTTAAACGATTTTATATGCGCATCCAAAAAAGCTAAACATTCTTTGATAACGGTAAATCGTTGCTAGCGAAGAGTTTACCAATCTTCAAAAGCATTTTTCCATTCCTGAACCTTAAGCCAACCTTCTACAAAATTACCGGAATTCACATTTTTTATTATTAATTCGATTCGTTGACATTTTTCTATTGATAAGAAAAGGCACTTTGGTTCGAGTGCACCGTGAGTAATAAATACCTTCCATATTGGAAGTTTTATTAATTTTCTGATAAGTGAAAAGTAAGGCTCTATTACATTGACTATAATAAAACGTATACGCTTCATAGACGATCCGTTAATAATAAAAAAGGAGTATCATATATGACACGCTTCTTTATGAAAATATCGAAAATGTCAAAAGATTTTTTTTAAGGAAAAAGAAAAAAAGTAGCGATTAAAAAGTATGTATTAAATTTCAACTATTCAGTGACTCATTTGTCTATATTTCGAAAAAGAAGGTTACACGCTTATTTAGGCATATGTGCCTTTGTGTGTGTATGCGGGCGCGCGCGCGCGCGCATGTGTGTCGATGTGGCATCGAGGCGTGTGACTAGAATAAAAATGAAATTTCACGAAAGAGAAGTCGGAGTCAAGTTGGAAGTCTGAAATCTGGAGTACCCGCTTTATCTGATTTATTACTCGAGCATGTACGTCGATGACGTCATTGATCCCTTGACGCCAACACTTTAGCCTCTGCGGATATCCGCTTAATGTTACAGTCATCTTTAGTAAGGCTCTTAAGCGCGTGTAATTTCATATTTAATTTGATGAAATACAATTTTATGACGTGAACGCAACCGACAACTTGTCGGAGATATAATTTTTATGCATAGCGTATCACGTACGGAATTACATCAATAATTTGCCAATTAGATTTTTGACTCTCAGTAGGTGATGTAAAGATAAAATTAATAATTAACTGTAATTGAATTACTCAGTAATATAATATTAAATAAGTATCAAGAGATGTATTATGTAAAATTAACAGACTATTGCTTGTATTCAATTTTAAAAGTAAATAACTGTCGTATAAATATATACGACATTATATCATTTTCTTGGCGAATAAATTATTTTTATTGGTATAATAAGGTGTAAATGATATTAAAATATATTGTTTGGTGAAAGATGTTGGATTAATAAATACCAAACAAATACAAAACAAAGTAAGAAATGAACTGCATTGTTGGACCAAAGACTGATTCTATCTACTTCAATACTTAATATGTAATTATCAATATTACATTATTAAACATTACGGTGAATATAGATTTTTAATTCAAAGGCCTTTTTTCTACATAAGAATAATTTTATCATTAAGGAAATGATTTTTAAAACATCATTACTATTTTTACTTTTCAATCTAATATCCGATGTGTAAGTAAGTTTAGTTCTTTTTTTCAGAGTAATATTTTTAAAAAAGCATTTCGGTGAGACTGTTTGACGTCAGATTTTCTATCTTGAGAAGAAATCTGCTTGATCATGATAAACAATGATGAGAATTTAAAGTCAATTTTCTTTTTAGAAATTAATCGATTTACAAATTGTAAATGTTGACACGCGAGCACATTAATACCTTAGTATGTCATTCAAAATGTTATTATTTAAATGCAGTAGACATTATTGTATTTGAATAAAGCTTATCATATTTTACTTAATTTATTTCTTTATATAAATAAATCATTGGCGATAGAACAATGAGATAGTTTAAAAGGACAATAACAAAATACGATATCTGAGAATTCTATTGATATTTATATCTAAAGAAATGCCTAGTAAGTAAAGTTACAATTACATCATTAAGAAATTGAAGAATCGTGTAACTAATGAATCGACCTCATCAATGGGCTTATACAAAAAATTGCCGCGTACAAACTTATTTCAATTTATTACCACACATTCCATATTACAAGTGTTATGGTTGTAATTGTAGTTTTTCCTACTATCGCGATATTTACTTGATATCCGCAAAAAACATCTTGTAAGAGAGTTGATCCTAATGTTTTGGACTATCAACCAGTGGAAAATCGCTAGAAATGAGCGGACCCAACTTTCGTGAAGCGTCTACTCAAAAATATGGCTTTTCCTTCATCGCGTTCCTTTGTTTAAATGCGAATACAACTACTCAGACGACCTAATTGTGGATTCCGGGCCAGTGAACCTTTCCTTCGGGACATAGCTGTGGTCTACTTTTCACTATTTCGCAATCCCCTTCCCTATCTCTATCCATTTCTCATTAATTTCTCTTCGAGACAAGTGTTAACAGTCGCAGTAGTGTATCGATTACATTGCAGGCGGTAATTTAACACTTTAATACCCCGGCGGACATTCTATTATGCTCCATAATGCAAAATCACTAAAAGTTACTGAACAATTTTTAGTACTTAATTATTTTGTATTTTGAGCCGTTATTAACAAAATCTTTCTCCGTCACTCTATTATAAGCCTTAAGAATTACTCAACCGCTTTAAATAATATTGTCTACTTATTAATCAGAAAATTATTATTAAATCAATATTAATAGATCATGTACGCAGTAATTCAATTTCTATTGACAATAATCAGATATCAAGCACCTATTACGCAAATAAGTACTATTTCTACGCGCAGTAAATATTATAAAGTATTCAAAAGTTAATTCCTCCAGAATTGTTTTAACATAAATAGAATATGAATAAGAATTCATTGGCTATACAACGTACATTTCTATAAAAACTAAGATAATATTAATCGCTGCGTATTACTTGCTTTGTGCGAATGTGACTTTATGCTTTTAATTAGAAATGCCAATGCCTTAACTTTTGAAATTCGTTCGTATCGAAGAAAGATGAAAGTCCGACAATTCCCATCATAAACTCATTCTCGCTCCGACTTTTTTATTCATTCGGAGTTCTGCCAAATCCTATAAAAGACCACAATAGCCAACGGATTCTGTTATTAACGTAACAATTCCCGTAGATCGGAAATATCTGGCACCGTCTGCCACTGTGTGTCAGGATCTACTTCGCATTGAAATCACTCGTGACGTCTCCTCTTGCATCCGCCGAATCGGGATCCTAACGCTAAATCGAGTCCCATCTTATTTACACGTATCGTTAAGTAGGGCAACACATGCGCGGAAGAGTGCCGAGGTATCGATGGACACCAGCGATGAGCGAGAATTGAAAGCCAAATGGAATGCGGCTTTTCTGGGAGCCCAGAAATAAACTGGTCTGTAACTGTAACATCTACTGTAAAATTCTTGACTTAACGGTCATAAAGGTAATTCGAGAATTCTTTGATTATGAACTTGTAGAATATGAAATATGTTCAAAATGGCGTATGCATAATGGGCATTGCGATATACTTTATTTTATTCGGCTCTCAATATCGATAAAACATTCTCTTTATATTCAAATTTTCGATAATCGTCAAAATTTCAATTCTTCGTTTTAACAAAATTAATAATACTATCGATTAAATATTCAAACTTTTTTATTACTAATTCTTCAATAGGTTAACGTGTCATTTCTATTATGCACGTGTTCGTGTGTGTTGTAGAAGCATCCGTTTATATTTTCGCAAAAAAAGAAAATTTGAAATTACATTGATAGCATTTGAGTATTTAAAATTGTGATTTAATACACCTACATAAGTGAAGAAGTAAAATTTGAAAAATATTCAAGTTTTTTATTTGACATAATATACGATTACTTTTTTAAAAGTATATGTCAAAAAACAATTTTATTTATCCAACCATTTAATATTATCATAAAGTATTTTTTCTCTGAAATCATTAAACTTTATATATGTATATATATATATATATATATATATATTTTTTTTTTTATTCTATAACATGTCATAACTTTTTTGATTTTTCACATACGCATGTGTCATTACATTTATATTTTTACATTTATATTACATTACATTTATACATGTTCAAAAAAACAATATGATAGTGTCCTATGCATTGAATGTAACGATATAATTATCATACATATTGATCAATTTATATTTCGTATGCACTTGTATGTAAAATAGCAATATAATTTTTTTTCATTTATTCTCCTTGACAGCAATTATAATTAAAAACAAAAACTATTACAATTATAAAAACTATGGAGGATAAGATTTGTGAGGTTGTGAATAGAAGCTCACTTGAATCTGTCGAATCGTTAGAGATCGTGATTTTATGTTTTTATTTGAGCACTTGCTATTTCTTTGGTAAAAAAAACTCTACGAGGCATTTGAATATATTCTACGGCATGAAAAAATCCCCGAAAAAGAATTCATTCTAATAATGCAAGAGAATGAGAGTTGTGTAACTTTATTATTACAAGTATATTCCGAAATTGCTTCAAATATCTAGAATTTTTGTTCTTACAACTATTTAAAAATGGAAATGACATATTTGTCATTATTGGAATAATAAGTATGCAATTATGTATATGGTACGTATATGTATATAAATAATAAGTATGCAATATAATATAAATTATTATCGATATTCGAAATATTATAATAATATTACTTTAATAATAGATAATTGATAATAATAATTTTTACAATAATAAGTAACTCGATAAATCAGTAGTAAATATTAAATAAGAAATGTAACGAGTAAAATATACGATCGGACTATTTCGTTCGAACTCATGATTATGCCGACTGATAGCAGTCGGCTAACAGCAATATTGTCATAATCACAAGATTAGACGGAATTAATTTGCGAAAGTGAGATAAAATAAGAGGAACCGAGAGTAGCCATTGGAAATTGGAAGCATGGAGCTCAATCGATCGATCGCCGATTGTTACAATCGACCTCGTCGACATCGCCACCAAGGAAAGATTCTCAGCAGCAGGGGTGAAGGGTGCGTGCGCGGGGCTAAAAGTTTGAAGCTGTCGACAAGGCTTGAGTGGCCTCCGACGCCTCGAAGCGCCGATTAACGATCTCAACAGCCAGCAGTTGTAGCCCCCCCCCCTCTCACCACCCCGGCATCACGTCATCGCATCTCGACCCCGCCAATTCCAGTGGTGTCGGCGATCGTAATTGCGCAGCGAGAAATCCGGGGCGAAGTGCTCGAGCTCCGGTGGCCCATGATAAGCGGATCTCGTAATTGCCGACGAGTCTTTTGTCCGACCATCTGTGAGGGTAACGAGACGCAAGCGCGAGATCGTCGCGATTGTAGATTCGTCGTTGTTACATACTCAGGAGACCTGCTTTTTCTTTCCTAGTAAGGGTGAATCTTGTTTCTCTATTATCGACAATCTATTGGGACCGCTTTGTTTGCATACGCGAGCCGAGCTTTGGCAATATTCTTTCGCGCAAACTCTAGATAAATCTAGTTGTATTTACAGATCCCAAAACTTAATATCTTGCAGCTTACTATAAGCATTACGTAAGATTTATGAGATGTAATTAATTATATAGGCGTATCGTGTGCGTTACATTAAGTTGAGATTTAATTTTTTTTTCTATTTAAAAAGCAAAACAAAACAAAAACAAAAAAAGAACTCGCACATCGTATAACGAAAAATACAATGTGCGACGAAGCGTACATTCGTTTAGTTACGATTTTCATATTGGCCGTTATAAGAAAAAATGAAATTCTCACCCAACGATGACATAAGTGTATCTGGAAGAAAGAAATTTTTATAAATGCCATTGGCAGGCAATGAAATATAACGTATAATTTTCTAAGTTTGGCATAGGACAAATGAATTTGTGAACCGAATGGCGACGAAAGTGGCGTCGATTATTCAAAGCCGCTTCGAGATGCGAATAACAATAGATAAAGAATTTTCACGACACAATCTATATACGAAAGAAAAACTTAACTTCTAATCGCCAAGCCAATAATATTTGACATTTCATCAAACTCGTTTCAATCAAAGAGCCTTTCGCTATCGTGACAGGTGCCGCTCATCATCTACTCCATCATATATGAAATAAAGATGATAATACGAGCGAAGGGCGCAAGAGTCGATGATAAAAAGCGCTGGAAACGGAAATAACTTTTATTTAATTGAATTCCGCCGAGCTTGCTGACAGTCGAAAATTTCAATCCTATTCTTACAAAAGCAAAGTTTAACAGACAGTTGAGAACACCGGCCAATCGTCATAATGCGCGATCGAGATTAAACCATATTATTAAAAGATATTATTACGAGGCAATTATCATGGTGCATCCGTGTAACACAGGTAGCAGCCCCGTTAGTAGCCGTCGCGCATTTCCTAAAGTGCCACCCCCAGCCCAGAAAACTTGAGAGTGGCCACTCGAGGGCGCGAGCGCGGGGCGCGAATTTCTATTCGCGGCATAGTTCCCACCCCCGCGCTGCTCCACCTCCCATCGACCGGAGCGAGCCGAGGTGGGATGGGAGGTGGAAGCGGGGAGGACCCGATGATCGATACGTCGTGTTTCAACCTTAGGATTGCATGAATTGCGCGGCAAGTCAAAGCGTTTCAAATTCGTGCATAATCGCGGAAGTCGACCATGTCAATTGACTAGATCGTTAAAGGATTTGTCGCGATCGAGGGACAGTGGTCAGGTGGCTAAAGTCTTTAAAGGCCTTGTCGCATTACGTGGAAGAGGCTAAATCTTAAGGGAAATACTGTGAAATGCAATGCATTAATGCAAGTTGAGAAGAAACTGCTCTAATAATTGGGATAACCATAAAGTGCTTTATCGTTATTATTATGCTTAAGCAGAGTAGCCTTAAGGTAACATGTAAATAAAAATTCGATAATCAACGTATGGAGATCTACGATTATTAATTAATCTATAAGCAAGATGTATATAAGTAATTTGAATTTTAAAAATAATTCTAAAACTAGCTTTGGCCGATTAAAAGAACTAAATGGATTATTTGAATATTGCCTAAAATATTACTTTGAACTTTTGATAAATTATAAGATTTTATTCATTCTAAGATTAGAAAGGAGCTATCATATAAATAATACAAAAGAAAGAATCGAAAAGAAAAGAAGATAGATTTTTAAGTGGCTATTTAACTTAAACTTGCGCGCTAATCGAGGCGACGCGCTTATCCGATAGTCTGAATAAATAAAGATGAAATTCGACATTCCTCAGCTCGTAAATGGATTATCATTGCTCGTAACGCGCACTCCGATATAAAAGCGATCGACGATTACTCAAACTCCACTTACACCGCATGGTTGAAAAGTGTTACGGTTCTTGTTATTGAAAGTGGCGCAACGGCCAATCGTCCCTTCGACAAAATATTCGCACGAATGTGGTCGGTTCGTCGATGAGATAAACTCGCGAAACCGCGACGCTGGATGTTGGTAATTAGTCGATCTCGAACATCCGTATCTTCGCGAAACTGGCTGACAGAACTTGGCTAACATGAACTAAAGATACTAAAGAAGAGAACTATTGGCTGGCGTGGCAGTACTTGGTCGTGTAAAGCCTGCGTTAAGAAAAGAGAAAAGTGAGTTAATGCCGGAAGGAGAAAACGGGAGTTGAGGCAAGTCGAGGCGAGACAAAGAGCGCTCGAGCGTCCTTGCAGGGGTAGGAAGAGTTTGCCGCATTCGAGTAAAGAAAGTCGAGGGTCGAGAGTCGCGAGGGATTTATCGCTGCCAATGTTGTTTGCACATTTTCGAGGGGCCAAGCTCACACCAGGGAGGGGAAATTCGCGTGGATCGTCTCGATCGAGCACTGGCGGATACGAGACCCTGATGCTCGCGATGCATCATAATGTGGGACGCGGGTGCTTTCCCAATTGCTCCAATTGACTGGCCGTAATTATCGATATGGGAGAGAGGGAGGCGAGGAGAGGATAATGCTCGAGATTCTCATTTACCTTATCTATTAAAATTCATCCGCAAGCTACATGATAAAAGCGTACGTATAACGCTAGATTCAACCTCGAAGTCGTCCACTCCGCGCAATCACATCCCACGATTATTCAGCAATAGCGAGCAAGCCAATAGCAATAATTATGTCGATACTTGAGCGCTACCGCACCAATGATCACGTGGCTCAAATCCTAATAGGCATAATAATCCCTAGCGGTCCGTCCGATCGAATCCGAGCTCGGATCCGTTCAAGGGCGTTCTCCACTCGCTTCTCCTCCGCGCACTCGCGACAATGCGGCGAGCGATCCCTTGTCCCCCACCCTCCGGCCAGTTTGATCGCCAGCCGGGGGCCCCCGCCCTCGCCGCCCCCAACACAGTACTTGGCAACTCAGAGGGGATGGATGCCTGCGATCCGCCCTCCGCGGGATCCGTGCGATACGCGACAGCAGTTGTCGTCTTTACTCGGATCTCGCGCACCTCCGTCCTCTACTAAGTTCCGAAGAGCTCGACGTAAGATGCGCTGAGAGGACGCCCAAGATGGTGGAGACTAGGCAACCTGGACCGAGGCCGCTCCTGGTGATGCTCGTGCTGCTCGCCGTTGGGATCGCCGACGCCCAGTAAGCAAAAACTGCTTGGGGATCGATGGGGATTTGACGAGAGGGCTGCCGATTTTTCGCCACCCTTGAACGATATGGTGAGCGATGGCGGCGGCGACGGCGACGGCGATGGCGACGGTTGTAGGAAGGCCGGGAGACGGATGATTCTTCAAGATCGCACGAGATTTTCAGCTGTGAATTGAAATACCCTCGAGCTCGGTAGACTTGTCGGCTTAAGTGCTTCAGATTCCTAAGACTTTTCAAACTTTCTCGTCCCCCGCACGAGCGATTATGTCGCCATTCACGGGATATCGTTATGTTACAAGAGCTTATTACACAAGCGGCAAAGCTAAGAAATTGTGAACAATAGTTAATTCAAAAATTTTCTTCCTTTTCGTTAATTAGTCGTAAACAAAGAGATTTTCTAATGCGATAGTTGTTATCAATGCCGTACCTGCTTTGAAAACAAAAGAATTGTCGTGTAAATACCACTATTATGATTTTCTAATTTAACGAAAATTCAATAATTAATACTAATTTTTTACGAAACTTACAGTACCTAACATTTTCCTGCATATCGCACTATCGGAGCAACTAACTTATTGTTCATTCGATTATTAAAATGTTTCAATCGTATGCTTTATCGGATATTAATAGAAGTAAAGAAGTGATTAATGTTATTTTTATACAATCTAATGCAAGCTAATTCACCTATTTGAAAATCAATATACATTTCTTTTTAGTAACAATTTTATTGTAAAATTTCGAGTACAATATTATTAAAATGTTATTTCTCTTGATTCAGTGGTGTCACATTAAATGTCATATCGATAAGATAAAGTATTTTATACTTCTATTAAAAATTTGTCATAAATTTCTAATTGGAATTTTTATAAAATTAAAAGTTTATAGAATCATTTCGATTAAGAATTTTGTTAATCTTTTGCTAAAACAATATTATTCCTCACAAATAATATACCTTTTAATTATCAGAAAATTGTGAATATTATTATTCTATAAACTACTAGAATATTGTATTAACGACTCCCCTCCCCCAAAATCTGAAAATCTAAAATTAATGTAATATAAATAATATAATTAATCATTACATTATATTAATATTAAATATTCAAGGGGAAATTTTTACGATTTCGCATTAATTTAAAATCGTTGATATTAAAATTTTAAATAAAATTTTTTCAACTAAATGAATGTTCATATATCAAATGTTTATCACTTAAAAATTTAACGTGAAACCAAAATTAAAAATAACTATAATATATCATCAATTTTCAAACATTGATTATCAACAAAAATATTGAAAATATTATCGGCTGTATCATGGCTGTATAGTGTATATCAAAATTAAAAACGTTATTCATAAGCAATTGAAATAAGTACAAGAAAATAGTTGAACCTCAATGCGAATAATGTTCATAATAAAGATTTTTACAAAGTTACAATCTTAAAGACTAACGATGCATAAATTGCGAGAACAATTATTTGTTCATATCGATAAACACTTTTTATGCAATTATATAAGTATTTCATTGGCCACGCCTAATGTATGAGTATAATCGAATAAGTTTTGTGAGCACATTCCGAATAATTGATACGAGGCTGTGCAAGAAACATAAACAATTTAACATTTTATATCTAATTTTCTTTCATTTTTTCTTTAATTTAAAATCGTAGTGAAATAAATAAGCATTAAATTCGTACGAAAAACATAACATTATTTTAACTCGGTTCACTTTTAAATAAATTCGAGAATATGTAATTATTTTTAATATCTTTTGTTAAATTCATCCAAATATTCCCCGTTCTTTAATTGAAAATAAACTTCATAAATTTTATTTTCAACGAGTTTCATAAATTGTAATAAAGGCGTATTTTACAATAATGTTATTGTTCAAGCAGTACATTTATAAAATAACATCTGTGCAAATAGCACGTGTGATTTTTACTGAGACAAGGAAAAATAGGTCAAGATTAATTTTTATCCCCTCGCAAATACGATCACCTTGCAAATTTTCAACCTTGCACTAAACGAACTTGAAAGAATATTTGAATGCGTTAATAGCTTCGATAAAGTCGAGTATCTCGGTCTAATTCTCCGATATAACATTAATTTTAAATAGAATTTTTTCCTAAATATTCTATTTAAGCGCAACTTTCCCTATTGTTAATTATCAAAACAATAACCCAATATTCCTATCATCTATTAAATAATTAATCAACCTTCAACTTTATACATAAATTCAAGATGTAACAGCATTGATATGATCATTTATTTTAAACAACCACTCTCTCTCCTCTGTCTCTTTCTCTCTCTCTCTCTCTCTCTCTCTCTCCTCTCTCCTCTCTCTCTCTCTATAAAAATAGTATAAACGAAATATTTGCATGGATATTATAATTAAAAATATAAATTTATTCGAAATGAAAAACTATTCCTATAACATCTGACTGCGTGTGTATTATTTAATTTGTAATATTTTTCAGTAAATATTACTTTAATAAGATTGTAAAATAGATCATGATTCATTATGTTTATAATTTAAAAAAAAAACTATTTTAGTTTTAACGAAAAAAATTTATTAATCAATCAAAGGTATTATGAAAGAATATTAAATATTAATAATTTTATCAAACTGCAATTACATATTAATATTTTGCAACACAGTAATAATTCTGTTGTTGTTTCAAGAAAAAAACATCTATTTAAACAATTAATTTATGAAATTGATCTACGATAAATAATAATATAATGTTTGATTAAAACAAATAGTACTTTTAATATTGTTTTTTTTCAGCATCTAAATCTAACATTGATTACGGTACGAGAAGTTGTTATACAATGTGATTTTTCAGTATTTTCATTTTTTTTTTTTTTTTTTTTTTTTCATAATACGATGGAGAGTCATTCATTATTTGGTGTTCTAAACTCAATAAATCGTTTCAGCCAAATCCCCGTATAATGTAAACAGCAACAAACAGTAGAATAGAATTACAAAATTTAAATTAATATAAACAGGTACGGTATAAACATATTTTATTGTTTGTAGAAAGAGTTTGGAATTTTATGACTTGCTACCCGAAGATCCGAAGCTGTACGATAAAATGAGGCCCCCGAAAAAAGACGGACAAGCGACTGTTGTTTACTTTCACGTAACAGTCATGGGTCTCGATTCTATTGATGAAAACTCAATGGTTGGTTTATGAACATTATATTTGCTAGTCTAACACATTGTACTTAATATATATATTATATTATATAATAATAAAAAAAAATAAATAAGACGCTGTATTATTAACAATGAAATATATGATTTAATTATTTTAACGTACAATAACGATCGCTCGATATTTGTTAAATATAAAACTTCGCACATGGATACAATAGAATTAAAGCCTTTTATTTTTTACATTTAATCTGTATTCAATTGTAACGTAACCTCAATTTTTTAATTCAATTACGGCTCTAAAATTGTACCCCCTAAAACATTAAAGTCCTAAGAAATCTCTAAAACATATACTCCTCGTTTTTATCCTTAAAACATTGAAAATTATTGTTCTAAAAATTATCCAAGCATACTCGGTAGTCGTAAAATTAGTTATTTTATTACGTTAAAAAAAAACTTTTGTTTTTGTTAGTAAATCACTGATATACGTCTATGATATTAGCGTTTTTATTTAAACGACATAAGAAATACATTGTAAAAATAGATGAAATATATATATATATATATGTATATACGTAAAATAAAAAAAACATTAGTTTAATTTATAATGCAAAATTAACGTAAAAAGTACGTTAGACGATTTATAAAATTAAACCGTAAAGCAATTCAACTCATATTATCACAGTGATTTAATAATATCAATTACATTAAATTACATATATTAGGTTTTTTTTTTAAAGCCTCAAACAGCATAAAGAAAGTAACATTCATACTAATTTTATTGCGCATTAATATATTATTATCGACGTTATTATAGACTTATGCTGCGGATATTTTCTTTGCGCAAACGTGGAAAGATAATAGGCTACGACTTCCGGAGAACATGACATCCGAATATAGGTATTATTATATAATAAAATCACATGACATTAGGATTGAAATGCTAATAAACTTTATTGTAGAAAATACCATTTAATGTATGCTTTGAAAGCTAATACTAGTAAAAAAAAAATTACATTTTTTTAACGTACTCTATAAAGTCCCTTAAAAGGGTAATGATTATCAAGCTTTTGAACTTTATCGATTTATATTACAAATTTATTATATGCACTATTCGCATGACTCACACATACTTATTATATAATAAAAATTTACTATAGCATTACATCAATTTGTAATCATCTAATCAAATATTTGTGTTATTTTGAAGATTATTAGAGGTGGACTGGCTGAAAAATATGTGGAGACCAGACTCATTTTTCAAAAATGCCAAATCTGTAACTTTTCAAACGATGACGATACCAAATCATTATTTATGGCTCTACAAGGATAAAACCATCTTATACATGGTTAAGTACGTTATTTTATTTATGATTATTAATAGTAACGTATGAATTACGATAACTAATATGTATTCTTTTAATTGAATTAGATAATTGCTAATTTTTCCACTTATGAAAGATATTAACTAAAAAAAAAAATAACAATGCCCTATAATTTCTTTCTTTTCTATTTTTTTTATTCAAAATTTAGTCATTCAGTATAATTTAATGTAAATAATTATTACTTATATAAGTTTTGTTGAATAATATTAATTTCAATTAAGACATATTATCGTCTGTTTCTTTCAATTGTATTAACTAATATGTAACGAGTGAGTAAAGTTAAAGATAAATTATTCATTTTCAGATTAACGTTAAAATTGTCATGTGCAATGAATTTTCTTATATATCCTCATGATACACAAGAATGTAAATTACAGATGGAAAGTCGTAAGTTAAATATTTATTTTAACGTATATAAGAGTCGCGTTCAATTAACCAATCGATCGATAGCAATGTAATAGTCTTATTTATATAAACATAAATATTTAGTAAATTTATAACTGAAATACCTTTCATACTTAAAATTCTTATAATTTTAATAGGTATTAAGAAGAAATATTGTTGATGGAAATTGTGAATCATGTATATTTATTAAAGATAATCAATTTAATGTACAAGATAAAATATGTGTTATTTTTAAATTTAGCGTGAAAACTTAATACTGAACGTAACAATACAAAATAGTTTGTTTGCTTCTTTTTAATTCGTGTATATTTTTACGTTCGAAGATTAGTAAAATATATTTCATTAAAATATACCAATCCAAGTAATTTATTTACTTGTTGAGATGCCTTTAGAGTAAAAGATATAATTGTCTATTAATTTTGATTTAAGAATAATAATTTTTAAATTAGCATTGCATAATTTTTTAATAATTGTAACAGATTTCTAAAGAAAATCTAATTTTTTAAGTGAATACATTTTGTAAAAATTCTAAAATGAAAGTTGTAAAATAATGTAAATTTTTTAATGTCATATTTAACTCAAAATGCTTGTAGCAAATGATTTAATTTTTTTTATTTTTCGTTAAATAAAAATTGAACGATGATATTTGATGAATTACCTTTATATAAATTAATTTGTTATTTGAAATATATAATTAGATAAGATAATAAATTTTCATTGGTAATTTAATGATTGTAGAGAAATCACATCGAGAGTATTTAATCACAACTTTTATTTTTTCTAATTCACATTTTTAAGGGTCATATTTTACAATAAAACTATTGTGACGATAATTTTTCAAGCACGATTTAAAAATAACAAATATTAAAATCATGCTCAACATGCATTATATTTCACACGTATGAGTCGTATGCATAAACAGCTTGGCCGTATAATGACTATTATCATACATATTATCATACAATTGTAATAGAAGATCGTTATTCACTAAGAGCTCCTAAAAATCATTACCATATAATATGCTCGTTACGTACATATAGCGCACAAAGCTCTTAAAACATACACACGAAGTAAGTGCCTGAGTCTCAATAGGCTAAACTGTCACTAATTAAACTGTTCCCTATTATCAAGTATCGAAGCTAATGCCCAGTTGGGGGAAAAAAAAGAACATGAAAACAATCGTAAATCCCATTTCCACTCTTTTGTCCTTTTAATCCATGTCCGTGCCTGATATAACCAGCAGTAACTCGGTCAACAGTGTCGCACACAACGGATGAAATGATCTTCCAGTGGGACCCGGACGTCCCGCTCGTCGTCGACGAGAACATCGAGCTGCCCCAGTTACAACTCGTCAAGAACTACACGGCCGACTGCACGCAGGTCTATTCCACCGGTACTCATTTATCTTCTCTGACTTCTCTTTCTAATTTTCCACCAATAACGACACCAAGTCATTAGCGCAGCACGGCTCTTCTTTTTCAAGGCGCTATCTGTGATTGCGAGAGTTATCATGCTGATATCGTCAACACTCGATTCGTATTTGTTTGTATAAAAAATGATTCGTGGCCTATTAAAGAAAATTTGTGATAATTGGCTGTTGAAAATGTAACTTTATTCATGTGATTAACGACTGGAAAATTTAATTAACCTACTAATTACTTTGCTTCTGGTAATGATTATTCAATTAGAATTTCTTTACTTGGGCATTAATAATACCAATTGCATTATTGTAATTATTATAATGTAATTACGGTTCATAATAATTATATGTCATGTTATTCATATGGTGGGGGACTGCATATATTAACAAATGTGTTATCTGATTATGTCGCAAGAAATAAAAATCGCGAAAATATGTTTTGGAATGACGATATAATTTTAGTCGTATGGTATTATATATTTATTAATTTTGAACAATGAAATTAATTTTTATAAATCACAGCGAATTATATAAACATTGAAAATTTTAGATTATCTATTCGAAAATCTGCGTACAAACAAAAATTATTAACGGAGTTTATCACGAGTTTTAAGCTATTGGAACAAATTCATTTTATCTCTAAAATTAAACAGAAATTATATTACATATACTAATGCAAATTCTTATTGATAGGTAACTTTACCTGCCTCGAAGTAATATTCGTCCTCAAACGACGCTTAGGTTACTATCTGTTTCATACATACGTACCAACTTGCCTGATCGTAATAATGTCGGTAAGATTTTTTTTCTACTTTAAATATGCGTTTTAATTAGATATATATTGTTTATATTTAGTAAAAGTCTTTTAAATTTCAAAAATACACTGGACGATTTTTATAGTCTTTCCCCGACCCGTGTGCATATAAATTCTTACGTAACTTACCCATATCAAAAGTCCTTGCTATTCAAGCTTTATTGCATCATTTAAATATAATTGAAATGGCATCAAGTTTCGCAGTGTCGTAAACGAGCTAAAAAGCCTCAATTTTACGCTTATGCGTGCGCTTCACACTGAAATAACCATTAGTATTCGTCTACAGTGGGTGTCCTTTTGGATAAAGCCGGAAGCGGCGCCGGCGCGCGTAACTCTGGGCGTGACGTCACTCCTCACACTGTCGACCCAGCATGCAAAGAGTCAAGCGTCGCTGCCGCCGGTCTCCTATCTTAAGGCCGTTGACGCCTTCATGTCCGTCTGCACGGTGTTCGTGTTCATGGCGCTAATGGAATATTGCCTGGTGAACATCGTCCTCGTGATCGGCGAGTCGCGTGAGGTAATGCCGCCGAAAAACCCGCCACCCCCGCCGCCACCGGCACCGGCGCCTTGTACTACTGGCCCGGATTCTGCCAAGCTTGACAGGATTTACGATATAGCGAATAAGGTAACTTTCGTGTACGGAGATTCGACCACGATTTACCGCGTTGTCAAGCCAGAATTATGAGCAGAACTTGGCGTGTAAGAGGTACCCGAATCGATTCGTAGGAGATTATTCTCGTATGTTACGGTGGTTTTTGCAACTAACTACTACAAACTCAATGTGAATCAGTGGAATTGAAAGGAATATTAAAATTAAAATGAATATTCGATTATTCAATGCTTAAAAATTGTGTAAACAATAATGTAATGTTTTGATTATGGTAATTGGTAAAGATATTGGTAAGAACGATTGCATTAGTGATATATTATAAAAGTATATTTGATAAAAGATTTTCTCCATCGTAAGCTTTTAAATTTTAATTATTTTTTTTTTTGGTTCTTCTTGTCTCGCATTATTATCATTGCTTATCATCATCATCATTGTCGTCATCGTCGTCGTCATTGGCATTCTGATTATTATTAGTATTATTATTATTATTGTTGTTGTTGTTTTTGCGATTATTGTCTTTGATGTTATTATTATAATCAATACAAATGTTGAACGGTCCATTTTTAGTTTAATTATTTACTTTGATTATAAATTTAAGTGAAAGACAATAAAACTGTATATAAGCATTTTTCTCTTATTTTGATATTCAATGGCATCGACAAATCTTTGTAATAATTTATTTTTTACTTTTTAATCGATCAATTTATATTTTGATTATAATTTATTTTTACGAGCTCCTATTGTGAAATCTATTATAATATAATTATGTATTAAGATATAAGTTGCGTTAAAAAAATTGTCTATCAAAATTCACATCATTATAGTTTAAATTATATTAAATTTTTATTCTGCAAATTATACTAACGATAAATGAAAACATAATGATACTATAAGAAAAAATCGATTCTAAATAATTTTTAGTTCGTTCAAATTTCTCGTGTTAGTTATTTTAATATTTTTTGTTTTTTGTTTTTTTTTTATAACAAATAATAATTATATATGTGTATACACTCGTTATAAAACGATAATATAGGTATGCTGAAAAAATGAGCGTTGTTCCATTAATATTTGTCTAATTTTACTGCATATTTAGAAAATGAGATGAAACGAAAGATGCTTAAAAAGAAAATTGAATTAAATTCTTACCGATTTATATAAAATTTGGTCCATGGAAATGAAAAAAAAGCTGTTGCTACAAAAAATAACCAAAAATAACAAATTCGTTAAAATGATTCGAACGATTCGATATATCGAGATCTAATAATATGCATTTGATCCATTCACTAATGGATTTAAGCCAAGAAGCCGTCGATTGAGCTCTTCTCGCTTGGCGACGCGGAAGACGTGTAGGTATGTGAACTCCTCGGTGAGTTAGTGATCGTTGACACACGTAGGAGAACACGATGCTGCTGTCGTGCCGCTCGCAGAAGTCGTCGAACGCGGCACCACCGCCCCCACCGCCACCACCACCACCACCACCCTCGGGCCCGAGCAAGACCCAACGCGCGAAGGTCCGCGCCCTCAACATCGACCGGGTTTCGCGCTTTCTTTTCCCGATGCTCTTTGCCTGCCTCAATGTCACCTACTGGATTCTCTTCTGGAAGTACATCTAAATCCATTCTCGAAGAATGCTGCGGTGCTTACTGATTACATCTATGTAGATTTGAACGTAACGATGCTTGTCATACGCGCGCGCTCAATTGAATTTGTTTTGAGAGGGCTTTTTTCAGAATCAATTCAAAATGGATTCAAATTTTCCTAAACTATAATAGAGATCGTAGATACTGCCCCTCCACTGCGCTCTCCACCCCTTCTCTCACTCACTTTATTAGCTTAAGACTCTTTAAATATTCATACAGAAGACCTCGAATGAACGGTACTTCAATTATTTCGAAACTACAACATAGCAATTAAAGAATTTTTATTAATCGTAATGAACGCTGGATATTTTATACGTCCCTACAGTAAAGATCTCTTACCATTCGTACTTTTGGTCAACTCACTTTTTCATATGCTCTCCGGAAAATAACGTTGCGTTTGAAAGAAATATCAACGACCGGCGGCTTTTAATTAAACTCTATGGTCTAAACACTGCTTTTAAATTATTAAATACATGATTCCTGTGCACACATATGATTACGACGTGAAACATTTTTCGCTTCGTTCTTTGTCAAAATACCGTAAAATATCCTGTAATATTGACAAAAAATAGGGCCAATGACGAATGACAGATGAATGAAGTTAGAAATATGATTGACAATGCAAATAATGTAAATTTGTAATTATGCGTCTGCGATGTTTTCGTTCTTGGCCTGATATGCGATCCAACACTTATTCATAAGATGAAATGTAAGTTGTTATTTATTTTATGTGTACTTTTAAAATATATTAGCGCTAATATTTCATATATAAAGTTTCTTCTTCTCGATTGAATTTGTTGCTTCGAATTTTCGAATATGACTGTTTTTGTAATGTCTTTGTGCATCGAATAAAAATACTTTTCTAGATCTTTTTATGATATTTATAAATGTTAATTTTAATTTAATTACAATAAATTATGGACGTTTAACATATCTTGAAGATATTTAAAAAATTCATGTCAATTTCATAATAATTAACGTATATAGCACAAAGTGTATTAATGATTATTGTAAAATTATCGATGCTGTTGATGAATATATTTTTTTATTATTTAAGTACAATAATGGAATATTCTTGATTAAAAATTCTAAAGGAAATCTAAATTCAATAATTTACTAGAAGTAAAAATTACATAATTAGATGTAAGAAATACACAAGACATCAAAAAAGAGAATAAAAATGAATAGTCTTATAATGAGTATATATATATATATATATATATATATATATGTATATATTATATATGTAAATTTACTTTAGATATTTTCGAATGAAAATAAATATTTGAAAATGTTAAAAGTGACTAATCGTAGTTATCGTCTAGGTAGACGAAATTGTATTACAAATTTATCATCATCAGATGTAAACAAAGTACGTAAAATTATACAATAATGAAAATTACATCATGGAATTATTCTAAAATAATATTTATGTTGGCTAATTACATTAAATTATATATTTCCTGTTAAATTATTTCTAAAAACTTATGAAAGTTATAAACTATTTTAATGTGATCACAAATATACGATGACAAACATATTTGTAAGCTGATATGATTTATTTAATTGTCATGATACTGTCGCGATAATGACACAAATATGACTTGCAATAATTACGTCCACTATTTGCATAATAGTGAAAATTTTTGGTATATTTGTAATTGTCAGAATACATACGTAAATGAGAAGTATTGACGAATTGATGAATATTGGGTAGTTAATAAGTTTATATTTATTTGTAAATATTAAGCTATGGTAAATAATTTTTTTATTTACATAAAAATTCTTGCATATCACACTTATAATATGCATTACATGATATTTAAAAACTTAATTAAACAAAGGGGCTTTAAAATAATCATAAATCTGATGACATTTGACGTAGAAAGAAAACGTGATTTACTAATCATAAAATTATATTGCAATTTGCTCAATTTTTTTGTTTATTTGTTTGTTTATTTTTCTTTCTTTATTTTGTTGTTTTTTTTGTTGATTTTTTTACATTATGCGCAGAATACGTTTGAAAATCAAATTGTATTCAGAAATTGAGAAATTATCATGACTTTTGAGCCAAGTAGAATATTTGTATATTAACCAGAATAATTACAACTTAACACGAATGAATCTCAAAAACGAATACGTCGATAAAATACACTTGAAACAAACATCATATCTTATCTCACGCAGAATGCGAAGTAATTTAATTTGTTGATTTATCGTAAAAAGCATGAAAAACTATGGACTTAAGTAGACGAGAGGAAATAAGTTAATATAGCTTTCTATTCTGTACGTAGAAGAAAGAGAGAAAATTAAGAAGAACAAAATTAAATAAATAAATCAATCAATGAAACATAAAAAATAATACATTTAACGAATTAAAATTTAAGTGTTTTTCGACATAAAAGTTTCCAAGTATAGCGGGATGCAGAATCGTGCGAGCAAGATAATAAGGTAATAAGATAATAAGGTAAATAACATCGTGGATTGTCATCATATGTGAATCGTCGCTCGAAGCGCTTTAACCGTATATTTCTAAGCAGCGCCACGAACACCTAATGTATTCCGTGTTGCTAAAATGTAAGATATTACGATCATTGTAATGTGCAGCACTGCTAAGAATACAAAGTAATTTGAAAGGGCGATTGGAGTTTATTAATGCATTCATCTCAATTCATCTTGTATCCCCGTAGCAATAAGCTCTTTTATCTGTAAAGTTTTAAGCGTTCGTGGAAACGCACCAAATTTACTACTAAATCGTCATATCAACAATCTGGCTTTTTGAGATAATGCAGGAGGTGACCTTCGACTTTCAACGGCAGTGACCGTCTATGCTTTGTTTTCGTCGTTAACTAGCGCCGCTTGAATCTGCCCGGCTTGAGCTTTTCTCGGGTAAAAGCTCTAGATTACCGGCCGGGTGCCATCGATAATCCTGCGGCGATGAGGGTGATGAGGAAGGAGGGACAAAGGACCTGGACGGTGGGGGGACCCTGTGAGTGCGCGCGTCGCCCGGGGCCACCATTATTATCGATCTCGCGGGTACGTCGGTCGCGTGCAGACGAGAGCCCGGGTGGATCTGTACGAGACAAGTCATCCGGGACGGTTGGAGCTACCTCCAGGTGAGTCAAGCATCGTTGACCTCCTCGCTTCCTTAACCTCGTGCGTCCCCTCTCCGTCTTCGCCCTCCCGCCCCGCCGGCCCACCGCTCCCGTACTACTCAGCCGCTGCTTTTTTATCTCGCGAAGGCTCGTCTATCACACCTGCAACAACGTGGATTCAACGTCGATTCCTCGCACGAGTTCCGACATGTGTGCTGATTTATTTACATAGTAAGTACACTACATTAATGTACATTTACTTTATTTATTCCAACTTTCTCTCTCTCTCTCTCTCTCTCTCTCTCTCTCTTAAATTCGTTTTATTGAGAGGCCGCGTTTGTTGATAGTGTGTTTGAGTGGGAGAGAAGTACGTCATGTTCTTTACTCGCTGAAATGGATGTTACGATATCGATAATTTGCTCGTTTGTCGAATGAGATTTACTTCAGGCACGATGGTCCTTGGAGACGAATATTATTGTTAATCTATCTGCAGCCTAAAAGGATTGCATAATGTCCAGTAAAGCGTATGGAGTTATAATTTATTCATAACTGAAAAGACGTTTTTAAAGACGTTTCTCGCTTTTTTCACTTTTGTATTTGTAACTTTAGATGACAATAATTCCGTTCAATAACACTGCAACAAATCTGCATAACCATTAGTTAGTTGTACGCGAGCAATCACTTCAAATTCTAGTAATATACACTTCCAAGCTTTTTAATATGCGGTACATACACACACACACACACACACGCGCGCACGCACGCACGCACGCACACACACACACACATTTATATATATAATTTTTTTAAATGTTTATTTAATGTATTATATTTTGCCAAAAACAAAAAAGTTTTGAAATTGTACGATTCTCAGTGTAACGACACTTTCACGAATATTTACGAATAGAAAACGAACCGAAAATTTTATTCAAAATGTATTCTTAAATCTATTTGAAAGCTTGAATAAATTCTGTCCCTACTATCCATCCATGATATTGCATACTTTCATAGATTTACATAATTTCATTCTAACAATTATGAACAATCATTTTTTCTTTTCGATTTTAAATTAACATAACTACTTAAAATATTACAATTTGATTGTGCCGACAATACCATCTTCCGTCCTACGAATTTTACATTAAATTATTATTTGTCATTCTAAATAAATAAATTTCTTTCCCGATCAAAAGAATGAAACATAATATAACGTTAAATAAATATGTAATAACTTTTATCTTAAGCTTTTATAAGCAAATTCAATGCAAAAAGTCAACAATAAAAATAGACCAGAAATTTAAATGCATACAGATCATGCCATCATCATTTAACCATCATTTAATGTAATCATTTAACATTTACGAGCATTTATTTATTTAATAATAAATAAATACTTTCGATTATATATATATATATATATATATATATATATATGTGTATGTATATATGGAATTAAAAGCAATTAATCGAAAAGCGGCTTTAGCTTGATTTGTAAATTCTTGCTTATAAATCGCTACCTTCTCAACGTAAAGAAATTAATTAAATAAAATTCGAATATCCTCAATTATTCGATTATCTAAGATTTATTGTTTTGAATTGCCGATGTAAAATATGATGAAGGCAACGCACGCGTTAAAAGACACAAATGATAAAGATAAATACCGTAGCCGTTCTTGGGCACACGAAACACTACGCTCATCCCCTTTCATGCTTCAAAGCAAAATAAACATTGATCTGAACCATATTATTTCCATATTCCATGTATTGTCATTTCAATTGCATGCACTTCGTATACATTACCGGCGCAGAGTTCCATCTTCTCTTATACAATACCTATTACACAAGTTATTTGAAATGCCGGCAATTAAATTTAATATATTTACTTAATCTATCGATTATGCAAGAAAATATAAATAACACTTTTTAATAGCTCGATAATAATAAGCAATAATCGTTTGATTTAAACGTTGAAAATTTAAGTTCGTTTTGCCAGTGTAAATAAGGCTTATCCAGCAATTAATGTGCGAAGCTGGCATTCTCACTTTATGGAAGTTTGAAATATTAAAACAATTAAGCGACGCGCCCATGAAGAAGCAGTGAGCCCAATAAGCAAACGAAATTCTTATCCAAACTCTTAAATTTTAATGAGTGCATTAAATTATTTATTCTGATTAGCGTGTACTTTGGAATTCCTCACAATTACACGCACTGCACAACATTACGTATCAAAAGCAATAAATATTCTAATTTACATATTAATAAAAACGCTAGATCACAACGAGACTCTTTCGAGCTGGACAATGAAAAGGTGCAAATCATCATTATCATCAATACGACGAAATCATACTAGAGAATGGATCTGCAAAAGCCATTGTGGGCGAAGAAGCTTATCATTGCAACCTGTTTTATTCTCGCTTTCTTCTTTGTCATCCTTGAAAATTCATGTATTTTCGGAGGATTGTCGCGACGCATCATCTTTCGTAAGATCAAGTTCACGCCCGAGCATCCTGAGCTATTTTATCGAGCCGCGGCCGAGATTAAAGTCAAGGAGATACCCTTGGACGAGCCCTCGACTTTAGAGAAGATAACTAAGGTCGAATTGGTGCCTCTTTGGACGAATAATGACTCGATCAAGGTATTAATGAAATGAAATGTCTCATCTTCGTATTTAGTAATTAAAATTGTCACTGGGTTGTAGTGCGAAGGCCCAGAGCGCTAATTCATAAATTAATGGCAATTAAGTAAGGCAATTATGGGATGGACATCGTCATAGTTGAATTGAAACATTATGTTGTATTGATTGAGTAGTTGCGATGTTTAATCAAATAGTAAGTAATAAGGTCAATTCGATTGTTTTCGATCCATCAGGACACCGACGATGCACCGCTCAAGTACAAAATTCTACGTCAACAGGGTTTAATAGCGAGCAGGCAGCTTCCAAGTGCATTAATCATTGGCGTGAAAAAAGGCGGCACTCGAGCACTTCTCGAATTTATGCGTCTTCATCCGGACATTCGGGCCGCCGGTTCCGAAGTACACTTTTTCGATCATCATTACGCTAAAGGCTTCCATTGGTACAGGTAATATAAGAGATTCGCTACTTATGAATGACCGTCTCATGTACGATCGTCATTCGCAAGAGTAAAAATTAAACTAAAGCCTTAAAGATCCAACTAAATGTTATTATACGGACGTGTGTAGTCGTGTAGCTTAAAGTTCTCCATTATTAAATAGGCAAATTTTTGTATTGTGCATTTAAAGGCATAGAATGCCGGCGACGCTCGATGGACAAATTACCATGGAGAAGACGCCCTCGTACTTTGTTACCATCGAAGCACCGAGGCGAGTTCAGCACATGGATCCTGGAACTAAACTTATAGTCGTCGTGAGGGATCCCGTGATTAGGGCAATATCCGACTATACCCAGGTCAAGAGCAAGCGAACGAAAATGCCGAAATTCGAGGAACTGGCTTTCCTCAATGGGTCACAGGTTGTTCTTATTGTTGTTATTTATTGACAATATAGACATAAATATTTTAATGTCGTTTATATAGGAGTAGTAAGATACTTTGTAAAAAAAAAACTGAAGAAAAAACTTGAGAGGAGGAATAGAGTGGAAGGCTTTCAACTTTCAACTAAGGTTTATAAAAATCGATAAATTGAAATTACCTTTTCAAATGTTGCATATTTAATAAATAAATAAAAATTATATTAAATAAATCACAAAATATAAAATATTCAATATTGTATTTATTTGAAAATGAAAATCTCGTGTCAATACTCGTTACATGGTTATATATATATACGTATATATATATATATATACGTATATATATATACATTAAATGTCTATTTGTATTTATTATCAATTCTATATATATAATAACACATAATATATTTGTATGTTAGGTTGTGGATACAACTTGGGCACCACTAAGGATCGGCGTTTATGCTAAGCATCTCGAACGTTGGCTCAACTATTTTCCACTGTCCCAATTACTGTTCGTATCCGGGGAAAGACTTATTGCCGATCCAGCGTTAGAAATTATAAGAGTTCAAGATTTTCTTGGACTTAAAAGACTGATTTCTGAGAAACATTTTTACTTCAATGCTACAAAGGGTTTTCCGTGTCTTCTTAAGTCAGAGGAAAGCGCCACACCGCATTGCCTTGGTAATTCGTCTATTTTTATTCAAATACGACGTTTGGTACTTTATTTGATTTTAAAATATCGAGATAGATGGATAAGTCTGTTAAATATTGTGGCTTAATAAGGTTAGAGAAGACAATATTAATAAAGCGACTTACTTGATTTGAAAAAATATATATTGCATAGATGTTATGGCAAATCATCAATAATATGTCATATGATATTATATGTATATATATATATATATATGTCATCTTAAAAAATTATAACCAATTATGATTATGATGAATTAATTTGCAATAAATACAAATCAAGTGTACGGTATGCTTTTTAAATTCAATTTATTTCCAAACTTTATTACAATTTAAAACAATAATTTATACTTTATTTAAATACTTTATGAGATTCTATTATAATTGTCTTTTACTGGATCTAATCTTTGTAAGTTATTTTCACTCTCTCTCTCTCTCTCTCTCTCTATATATATATATATATATATATATATTTATTTATGAGAAATAATTATATGATAGTTTTATTTATCGTTGATAATAGGTAAGAACAAGGGCCGGAATCATCCCTACATTAATCCAGCTGCCATCCAACGCCTTAGAGACTTTTATCGACCATTCAATCGGCATTTTTACCAGTTAACTGGTATAGATTTTGGTTGGTCGTAAAATACGTACAACGAATCTCAAGTCCATCATATCTAATTCTATTATGTTTATCCGTTATAGCTTTTTCCTTGACTATTTTTATGATCTTTTCTTTTTTAGTTTTGCGGATGACAATTATATATCGAAGTATATAAAGAAATTTTTTGTTTAATAATTTTTAATTATAGGATTCCTTTTTTTTAATAAGGAAATAAGAAATTGAGTTCTACTTACTACTTAGTACTTTGGCGGTATGGTTAAAATGAAACGAAGTTATAATTTTTCATGAAGCAACCGGTTCGGGTGTTTTTAAAAATAGTAATAAAGTATTTTGGTGCCTGTACACGATAATTGGTCCTTCTAAACTGTTTTATTGAATGAAAATTCAATCAGACATATCGTAGAAAGTTTGAAGTATCTTTATTGCTTCAATTAGTATTACATTAGTTACCATGTGTACTCAAGATTGCGATTTCACTCAGACAATTTATTTGCTCTGGGAATTGGTATGATATATTTCGATACTTTCTATTATTATTTTATTTTTTATTATTTACAAATTTCTTTTCAAAATTTTTATTTTCAATATTGTTACAATGTTATTAATAAAGAGTATCTTTATTATTGTTTTTTATTAGGATAATGTAATACGTAATATAGTCGAAGCTATTAAAAGAATGCGCAAATAAATCATTAACGAGGAATATTAGAAAATATTAAGCTAAGATACTTGCATATCAAAATACGACGAGGTCACGTGATACTTCCAAAATAATGTTTTGCATTTCGTTTTGGCGATAATCGTTAATTCGAAAAGAATTATAAAAACATTAACGTAAGTTAGAAGTGAAAGAAATTAAAAAAATTTACGTCAATATTCATTATCTTGTAATTTTTAAAAGTCTGCAATTGCACGGAGCTTTATGCTCATTGAGAATTATAATGCACTTATGATTAATCTGAATGTAGAAAAATGGTTCTAATATATCAAAATAATTGTAATTATATAAAAGTATCTTATATTAATCTATTTTATATCCCAAATATTATATCATTAAATTTGAACATTACTCTAAATTAATTTACTTTATAAATCACAGTATTACTTATTATTGTAGACAGCCAATGATGTATACACTTGTTACGTTATACAATGGCTTACATTATAGGCGAAGACAAAACAATAAAAATGGTTTCTCTAAGTATCTCGTTGAACAATTATTTAATAAATTTTTTTCATGTAGTGAGAAAGTAATTCTGATTTAGATTTTTTAGAATTATTCTATAAATGCTATAGGCCATGAGGCACCAGCTTAGTAATACTTAATCAATCAATACAATCAATTTTAATATAATAAATACAATAAACATAATCAATTCTAATACAATAAATACAAAAATCATGTAATAATGTTTATTTTATTTTTAAATTTATTGCAATGAAGAATTGCGACAAAAGTTTAGAATTAATATTAAGAATAAATAATATAATATACTTTAGAAGGAAAAAGAAGGATAGCCGCCCTTAAATACTTTTAACGTAACAAGTCAAAAGATATTGAATTGGGAGTATTTTTGAACATTTGAAAAAACATTAAAAATCTAAATACATACATATTTGTGTATATTCAATATAAAGTGGCAAGCATCATGGATAGGGAAATGTGGAGTATAAAAAAATATAAAGATTACCAAGTGTATTAAATATGGAGTAGACCATTTTTATAAAATATATAATTATCATACAATTATAGAATTACTCTAACCAACACTGATTGATTATTTCACTTTGATGTCCGATCAATCCACTGTTCGCCACATTGTACATTCATATTAAAAGTCGAAATTATAACTTATAGGAACATCAATATATTACAAACTTATTAAATTTTAAATAGAATAATCTACATTTCATTTATACCATGACAAGATAAAAAATATTTTTGCATTATATTTTTAGTTTTTATACTTACTATTGGTTTGATCATTATTAATAAACTTATTAACTTTTGGTGAAAACTTTTATTAAACCTATGAGGGCCTAAGGCAAATAATATTACTATAATATATAATTACTATCACACCATACTAATGTAATGATGAATATTTATTCCTATTTAATAATATTTCTAGATTTCATCGTAATATTTGTAAAATAAGACAGATTCCTATTTTTTTTAATATTTTTTTTTCTTTTTTCAAAGAAATTCACGCATCACGAACCCATTTATAAAATTTAATTTTATAACATTAATTTATAACATTGGCTAACTATACATTTTTAATACTATTCACTTAAATAATTTGCCATTCAGATCTAATGAACAAAAGAACGTATAATTTTCTAAATATCAATAAGCATAATTTATGTTCAATAAAATCATACATTTTATTCAATATGTTTTTTTTTTAATTTAAGTAACTGAATAATATTGTTTCTGATATTTAAAAAAATTCTTATTTATTCGTCTGATTTCATAAAAATACTGCAAATCCTGAATACTGTTTTATATACACGTAATACATATTTTGTGTGAATAATTTGTTTTTCTCGAATATCACTCACACTTCAACCTAGCAGGCTTTGTTTTTACAAAATTATCACAGAGTATCTTAAAAATCTATGGTACTTTTAATAACTACATATTGCTTGTAATATATATATGTACGCGCGCGCGTGTGTGTACTGTATATATATATATATATATATATATATATATATACAATTTGTATACCGAAGCTTATTAAGTTTAATATATTCTAAATCCTTCTCATAATTATTCATCATTAATTATTAATTTGCTTAACTCAGAATTTTAAGTGAAACAAGAGCCTTTTTGAAGAAAAACTTTTTATAAAGAACTAAATGTTTGATTTAGTTGCGATTAAGGTGCTGGCGTTTCTTTAAAGTTATGTCAATTTTTAAAATTCACAAAATTTAAAATCAATATTATAATATGCGGCTAATATATTATAGCTGTAACTTTAAGTGAAAAATCAATAATTATACAATAACATGAAAACTATACATATTGTATGTATATCTACTGAGATATAATTTATATTAATATTAAAAGTATATAATTATATATGTAAGATAAGGTGATGCGCGACTCGTAAATTCATAGGACGTTAATAAGCAAACCCTCCTAGAGGAGGGGCAAAGAAAAATATTAACGATTGGAAGTGCATAATCAAAAGTTTGATAGACAAAAACTACAATATAAAATAACTATTTAAAATCTTTTCACATCAACTTTGATTAATTCTAGTTCTAAATCATGTACATGTCTAAATACGATTCGGCATCCCTTCGGAAGTCGCAAGCAGATATCGATATTAATTCATGTTAGTGATTAATATAATTGATTTCTCTAATTTAAATATAAACTGAAACTTTCATTGAAAACTTGATGAAAATAATAATTCACGATTGTTCGTCCCAATTTCTACCGATAATATTATTTACATTAAAAATACATCACAATCGTAAGAAGATTCGAAGCCGAGTGAGTCTCTCTCGTATCGATGCTGAAAATTCAAAATCGACATTTCAACATGCATTTTCAGTAATGCTTCATAAGCAGTATATGCACGCACGTGTATACACTCATACACATATAAACACACACAAAGCCACGCATACAGAGTCAGACACAAATGACACCGTAAATCCGAGCAGACGCTCCGAAAACATTAACTAAAATCCACTCATCGCACTGGGCTTCGGAATGGAAACCCGCGGAACCTAAGCTAGGGTACGATCACGTTCTGTAGGGTCTGTTTAGTGAGGCTCGCCCTCTCCTTAAGCAGATCGTCGAGAACCTCTTCCGTGTAATAAACAACGAAGTCCTTAGGTGCCACTCCTTCGAAGACTGCAAACACCGAGGGCTTGAGGTTGTAAAAGAAGAGCGGCTGACCTCGAGCTGCAAAGTCCTTCGTCAAGGACTCGATTACCTTGGCAGCGGTAAAGTCCGCGCCGTAGATATGTGTGCAGTCAATGACGACGGGTGTTGACTCGCTACCCAGGCGACGACTATACTTTGTCACAAGGTTGCGCACGTAGTCTACCGAAGGGAAAATGAGGCAGCGATCCGGCGTCAACATCAGATAATTCACGCCACGACGGCTCTGCTCGACAATACATTATTTCGTTATTAATTAACTGCTGCGTGGCTGGTTGGCAGGTAATGAGAGATTGGATTGTTGATAAAGATTAAAGGATATTATCCAAGACTTAGGTACCATATAAGCCAGTCGTAGGTTTAAGCGTTTACGTAAGTAAACTTGACAAATTAAATAAAAAAAAAAAATAAAAGCACATGCAGTTGCACGTTAAAGATATTTTACAAACTTGCTTGTTTTGTTGTTTTTCGTGTTAGTACCTTTAATTTTTCGACGGAAATTTTGGGCCTGGCCGCGTGATACAATATGAACATGACATTAAGACCAACGCCGCAGGCAATTCCAACTTCTAATTGTAATACCAAACAAGCAATGAAAGTCCCTACTCCTGGTATGAGGTCTGACTCTATAATGAAGAAGATTATTGTTTTGGTAATGGGACAAGACACTTGTGCCGAAGCGATTAATAAAGTACCTACTTTTCGTTCTCCACATTGGCTTAACAACCTTTACCTCGACCATAAAAATGACAGCGGCAATAATGATGGCAGCCAACGTTGCTTTCGGAATAAAAAAGAAATACGGAGTCAAGAAGAATAGAGCCAGTAGCACTAGAAAGCCTAAAAGAATAATAAAGTGCTTTTTTCCGCCGAAGTTTCTTCAATTCATTACAAGCCACAAATCATCGCAATACATACCGGTATAAATGCCACCCATTGGTGTTCGTACTCCAGAGGCATTGCTCACCGCACTTCTGCTAAGAGCTCCGCTGCCTGGGAAAGCTTGAACGAACGAATTTCCAATATTCGAGATCCCAATAGCGATCAATTCTTGGGTCGCGTCCACGGATTTTCCATTCGCTGTAAGAAATGTATTTTCCCTCATTTTGACCCCACCACAGTCATGATAATTTTACTGATTATTTGAGCACACGAGCTCTCACTTAGAGCGTACCATTCGACACATTTAACAAATACTTGAATGAAAAATATTTTTGATTCGAGAGAGTCACTATATGTCTTATTAATGCTCACTTGTCTGTCGAATACTACGGTATTATTTGAATATTAGATATTCGATTATCGCTAATATCTTCTACGACTGTCCCTCCAAGACTTTTTCAATAATATAAGATACGTATAAAGGGCTTCTTTCGTTACTCACAAAAGGCTTTGCAGATAGCAATATCCTCCATTAGCGAGATGAGCGGCAACACCATAATGCCACTTCCTAAATTAGAGCACATTTGGATGAATGACAGCGTATTATTGTTATCACTGGTATATCCGAACGGAGGGAGTTGAAACGTCGGCATTCCACTTGGAATATGACCTGAAATTCGTTTACCAATCGCTCGTATAATCGATTTGTTTTTCTTCAAGAATAATTGCTAATTTATAACGGATGACTTGCCTATGAGATGAAAGGGAGACTGGCCGCTAGGAAAATTGTAGGCTATAATGCCGCAAATAATAACAAGTAAAGCGTTTCTCGAGGTGCCACTAAGCCAAAATAATTTATTCAATATTTTGTGCTTTGTACTGTGTCGCTGTTGCTCTTCCGTCCCTATGGCCGTTGCAGCCAACGCCTGTATAAACAAACAAACAAACAAAACAAAACAAAACAAAACAAAACAAAACAAAACAAAACAAAAACAAAACAAAAACAAAACAAAAACAAAACAAAAACAAAACAAAAACAAAACAAAAACAAAACAAAAACAAAAAAACCAAAAAACGAGCATTGTTTATCATTTATCAAAGTACATTAAAATTTTACTCGATAAACGGTCGATACAATTATTTTTATATATTTCTTGTTATTGTTATTGTTGTTTTCTTTTTTTAAAGACATTTTAAACAATTTTCAAAGGTAGGAGCTATTCACAGAGATCAAATCACTTTTTCCAATGTATTTACAATATACGTAAATAATATGATTATATTCGAGCCATACACCGAGCCATTATAAAAGAATGAATAATCAAGTAAAATAAATAAACTCACTCGAAGTAATAAAAGAAGACCTATACAAGATACACCGAGAGCTGCGTCGTACATCGAGGCATTGTGCACGTGCTCACCGATACTCCGCCACATTTGCAGGAAAGTCGAGCCTTTGGCCGGAATCCCCAGGATATCCTTAATTTGGGATGTAACGATAATTAGGGCTACCGCGGACGTAAATCCGGAGCTCACTGGGCCGGATACGAAGTCGATAAGGAAACCTAAAAGCCGAGCATTTTCATGTCGATAATATTATTATTCAAAAGACTCGATTATATTGATCGAGGATATAGAGTTGGATATTAATTAAACAGCGACGTCTTAGAAAATGCTTTAACAAATAGTGTTTTCGAAATACTTTCGCACACTCTCTCTCTCTCTCTCTCTCTCTCTGTGCGCATATATATATATATATGTGTGTGTGTGTGTTTGTGTTTGTGTGTGTGCGTGCGCGCGCGCGCGCGTGTGCGTGTGTATTTTGTAATTTGTAAACTTGGGAATTTATTGTGAAATAATTAACTCTATCGAATTTCCTATTTTCGTCAGCTAATGCATAATTTCATTTTATTTGTGTGTATGTGGCGAAGGGTACCAACCACTCACGTCAATGTGGCATCTCACAGTCTGCATTAAAATTTAGTAATGCAACTTGCTGTCTGGAATAGTAAGTACGCGCGTGCAATAGCATCGCTGAGAAAAATGAAAATTCAGCTCTTACGCAATGCAAGGAGATGCGTAACGACTTACCGAGTCCGAAAATTCCCATGAATAATTCAATGACACCAGACAGAAAGCAGAGGAGGATTGCGTGCTTCTCTGGATCCTGCAGATGTCCTACCGTTTGATAAGTTAGTAGAGATATAATGGCAGTGGGTCCAAACGGCACGTCCTTGCACGAGCCGAAAAATATGTAGAAGAAGCATCCGAGGAAACTCCCGTAAAGCCCATACTGCAAAAGATCGAATTTCCTTTTCATCTTGAAGTTGGAGCGCGCTACTTGCTAATTGCAACCTGTTACGCTACGTAATTAACGCGTTACATTACGCTTTACATTATACTGTAGATTACGCTGTTGATTACGCGTGAGTATTCGCTTCGAGACATCCGAAGGTTTAATCGCATTGGCACGTGAATGTTATGCAAAAGTCTCGAGATTCATTCGCAAGCTGACGCACAAATGTTCATCGGGAAGAAGTTTTTAAATGAGAATTGGTATTATGAAAGGCGACTTGTGTCTCAAAACAGTGTAATTTTATAAAATTGGTCCGGTTCGCGCGTGACTTTTGATAACCTAATGATGAATGATCGCTACGCGTTTCTTTTGTTTGCCATGGCTAATCTAACAATGCAGTTATGTCTTGTAAACTTCTATAATTAGACATGAATTTCAAAAAGTTATTCTAGCTTTTCATCCGAAATCTTCGATGTTGTTGAATCGAGTGCTCGATTGCTTTTATTACTAAATGAGCAAACACAGTTTTTATTATTACATTAAAAAAAAAAAACATTAAAAAGCTATTAGTATCGAAGCATTGGAGGATATTCTATATAATTTTGAGAAATATTACAAACGAGTGACCTTCGAGACTTTTAGATTTCTCGTCCAAGTAGAAATATGTTCACCGCTGAGAGCGTACATAAGATAAAATGAAAGTCCATAATGTATGTAAATATACAATATTTTTTAAAAATAGTAAAATGCCATTGCTACAATTATTTTCTAACGGCTTATTTATAAATAGAAAATCGACGTTTACACTGAGGCGCGTATTCGGTCATTTTTGTTCTCTAAAAAAAAAGAAAAAAAATGCGCATTTAAATTTTAATTACTACGTGGTGAAATGATCGAACGTCAGAGCACACAATCAAAATAAAACTTAATGATTGTAAAAGCCTATGCAGAAGCGGCATGCAATACAAACCAAAGTGAAAGTATCAAATTATGTACAAAAAAATAAATAATAATAATAATAATAATAATAATAATAAATTAGGTTGCATTTCTCAATGTACGGCTGAGTACATTTTAATAAATATTGACTACGGTTACTTTATCAGAAAATATTCATATACATATATATTGATCGTCGTTCGGCACATATTCAAAATGTATCTATGAAACAGTCGCTGTGAATATTATTAACTATTTTTACTTTATTTTTGTATGAAGAAGCATCTATGCAGAAGTATGCCAAACTTTCATAAACTTTTCTACCCGCTGGCCTACTATCGCAGATTTTGTTAAATCTTCGACATAATTATAACTTAGAGCCCGCGATAGCATCATAATTGATTACGCTAAAAAAAAAAATTGCAATTTGTTTTAAGTCAGTGATTATTCTGATAGAACGTGTATGATGTTTACTTAGAGGTACTCTTTTTACAGCATCTCATTCTCGCGTGTCTATATTAACAATAATTTTATAAGTCAACTACAACCACATTTAGCTGTATTTTCCATTTGGCTGGCTTGCATATCCACAAGCTAAATTAGTTTCCATTCTATAATCACAGAGCCAAACAAATTGCTTCAAATTTTAATACCAATTCAAGGCGCAAATGATTTTTAAATCTACGAGGTTTATAATCACGGGCACGCCTAAATAGGCAATTTTACAGGCACGAAGGCAGGTACATACCTGGGGCTGCAAACCTGCGACATTCGAATAGGCGAGTGACTGAGGTATGACGGTGAGGCCAACAGTGACGCCGGCTACGAGATCTCCGAGGGCGTCCTGGCAATTATATCGCGGCAACCAGTTGAGGATCGGCAATCTCTTGTAGAGGGTTTTTCTGGTGCAGACGTTCCTGAGTCGCCTTGCGACCTGAGTGCCATACGAGCTCAATACGTCCCCCTTCTGCTTTCTGTCCTCGTCCCCCGTATCCGGATCCTCTACCACTAGGGTAATTGATTCACAAAGTTGTTTAATCATCAACGAATACGATGAACACTGAGTTCTGTCTTTTTTTTCTCCTAATTTAAAGGGTTCGCTAATTGTGTGACCCATAGAGTTGCCCCTTGGTAAATGTATATTTTAAAGTATATTTGGCTTCGTGTAGGTGACTGTTTGCCAATCTTTTTGCACTTACTGTTTTATTGATAAAAATCATAATGTCATACTCTGTACGATCGTGTGTGCCGTTCAATTTTAAAGGTTAATAAAACGATGAAGACGAAGGCAAATAAGTCGAACGCTTGCCGTGGAGTAAATAGCTTGTGATAATTAATAACGCAGTAATATGTGCGAAGCATACATTTCGAAGATGCAGGTTTATTGAAAAAAACACAAAGCATAAATGGCTCCATTCAATACATTGGTTCGTAAAAAAGTGATGCCTTTTTTTTCTTTTGTCACCTGCGCAAAAACAACGAAAAATGAAATAAGGATGGAAATTTTACGAAAAGCAAGTAAAAACATTAAAATTAAATAAAATCGGCGACGAATCAAACGAACGTAATCCTTGAGTAATTTTATGCGATAAAAAAGAATACATTTTCATCCAGTTCCGGTGCCGCCGCCTTCCCCCCCCCCCCAGCCTTCCTTATCCCGTCATCACGTCATATTATTATTATATAATAGACGAAAACGAAATCCATGCACGAAGCGCGAGTCCAACAACGCGCCACAATTAAGTCGGAAGCTCTTGATCCTTAATTGTCGGATGTGGGCAGATGTGGGAACAAAGAGGAGAGGGAAGAGTCGAGGGAAAAACGAAACTTGTGCGCCGCGCAAATCGATCTGAAGCATCGACTAGAGATCTACCGATGAAATAGATCCCTACAAAGATGCTGAGAACGTTTGACGGATGCCATTTATCATTACGTCAGTGATTTTCAATTCTTGAATAATGGAAACATGACGCCCGTCATCATTCCGTTTTCATTTGCAATTTTTTACAAGCCCATTAATAGCCACGGAGTGCGGCAAATACTTCGCGGCTGTTTCTCTTTTTATCTCAATATATCACTTTTCAATCGATGATTTCGTTGAATGAATCGACGAAATAAATCATAATATCGAAACGCTACTGGATTATTTAATAATAAAACTGGCTATAGAATATGGCAATTTCTTTTAATACCTTACGTCAGGCTTCCGTTTCTGCATTCAATATAATTAAAGAAATTTTTTTACCGTCTTTTTAACTTTTTATTTAAAGCATTTATTTATCTCGTTGTACAAGATATATATTTAAGCGTATCTCTAATTATTTGTATATCTTTAATGCATTACTACAATGTCTATCTACATCTTGCATCAATAATATATTGAGTTAAATATTCGGCTTGCACAATTTACAGACTTTATCACTGTAAGAGTGATCTAACATGAGTAACGGCAGCAATAAATAGTGTACATTGTGTAATGAGCTATTATCTTAGTATTTAAATAAGAGCAAATTGTAATTTCTTAAATTTTTATTACTCGCGCAGGTAATATTGTTCATAATTAAGTGAATATTATAAATATTATATTATTACTTTATAATGCAATTATTATCAAGTAATAAGATACGAACGCGCCGCTTATATATTAACTAATATTTTCACTAATTAATATTCTACTAATTAATACTGCATAATTTATAATTAAAATATCGCAGACAAATAATTTTTTTTTTATTATAATTATTTTTAATTCTTTAATTTTTTAATTATACAATGAAATTTGATATTTTTAATTCGAATCTTAAAAGAAACAAAATAATAATAAAATCTTAGATCTTTAATAGACTAGAAAAAAATGATGAATTTGATATTCAATGAATGCTTAACCAGTCAAATTTTAGCTTTAACATTTGACATTATGTTAGACCGAGTATATTTTGTCTTTATCGACAATCAGGGTTTTCAAACTTTCGCTATCAATGCAATTTTTAAAAATATTTTCTATAATTATGCTTATTATATATTAATTAAAAAGGTCTTTAAATTTAAAAGTCTATTAATTAAAAATATATCGACGTTGTATGCGAATTTGGCGTTTTTGCTTGTCCGTCAGTATTTGTTGGGTAAGTTTTCGAAAAGTTATGAATTTGACGTAGAAAAATTTATTATATAATGGAAGGTATTAAGACAACATAATGTTTATAATGGCATAATTCTTAAGAACAGTATTAAAGTGTAATAAGTGCATCTGAAATTGTATTATTTTTAAATTATTGGTTCTTCGTTATAATTAAATTCAACGAGAATTCTTAAACTAAAAGACTACGTTCTGACATCAATATTTTTATTTTCAAAATACGCTGGTTTCGGATGATTAATTTTGTTTACTTCATTTTTCATATTACTATGCATTTTTCCATTTGCTTTGACGTTTCTTTATCATCCAAGTACATTTGCAATTACCACAGTGATTTTCAATTTATTTATTTCTTTACTAATATACAACAGATTAAAGCTTACGGCCGCGCAGATAAATATAAGTGGATCAATATCGAGTGTCTCCATGAGTGGGAAACACTGTGAAATACTTGGTACGCAGGTAACGAATTTCATTTGTGTTATATACATTTCCCAAAAATATCAATTGTGTGTGTGTGTGTGTGTGTGTGTGTGTGTGTACGCGTGCGCGCGCACTTGTAATAGACGGATATGTAAACTCGTTACGGAATTATCTTCAAATTACCGTCCGCATTGTAAACAGCAAC
>NW_011948412.1:17216226-17286226 GCF_000503995.2 Ceratosolen solmsi marchali | reverse complement strand
CTGGATTTGTTATTAAATTAAAGATACAATGCCGCCTAATTGTGGTTCATAAAAAAAAAATTAATTGAGAATATGAAAACACGATCTATTATTTGAAACTCAGCGAGATAAGTAAGACAATTACTTTTATAAAAATAAAATGATTATCAAAATCAAATGTAGCTGCTGTCAACAAAACTTGTAAAAAATCACGTTAAAAATGTGCCTTGGAGCACTTATTACAATAATATTCGTAATTCAACCAATAAGATCCAGGACAGAAAATCATCGAATGCGTAGATTCATAAAAGATGCAATAAATACCGTCGTAATGAAGCAAATCAGCCGTAGAATTTGACAAAAATGTAAATCTATTGCTCTTGTCTTTCAAACTTTAGTAATATAATAATAAGATTAGTGCTTGATAATGAAGTTAAATATCAAGATAAATAAAAATTTATTTCATCATTAGAATCATCATCGGTTCGCTTAACGTTTTGATCGTCGTCGAATGAATTGCTTTTGTCGTGTTTGAATAGCGCGCACACCGATAAGGCCGCGTTATCGCGTAATTTGCCGTTCATGAAATATTATTTTGTATTCGACGATAGAATTCGCTTGGGTGTAAATTATACGATATATTTTGAGATTAAGACGTAGTACAACATCGGAGTAATAGAAATAAAGAAAAAGGCTGATTTGACTCAAAAAGACGCGTGACGATGATGAGAACGAGAAAAACGGTCCTGTTAGAATGAGAAAATGTATTATCACTAGTCAAGTCACTTAGAAGAAACTACAACGTAATTAAGACACGAACAGTATGAGGAAGAAATTCCTTAACTACCGTCGACTCACCAAAGAATTCATAACACATCATAACGACGATATAGAACAAGCCATTCACATCTCGTTTAGAACTAGATTGAAAACATTGTGTTTTCTTTTGCCATTTTTTAAAAAATTTTGTTTATTTATTTATCTATTAATTTCATTCATTTATTTTTTCGTTCTTTCCATTAAGTAGATCGACCCTGTCGGCGAAAAATATATGTCAAAAGCCAGGGTAAATATTAGTTTCGTATTAGGGCCAACCTATTTCGTAAATCGCTAATCGCCGAATTTCGTTTTTCTCCCAATTGGCTTACGATGGATGGGGACTTTTGCGCTTATACTCATTTAATTGTGGAAATTTTATCAATATTCTTCGCGTGCACGTGATCCAAGATTATACAAAGAGCGATCAATTTTTATTCATTTTAGATTGTGATTTATAAGAAAAATAATACGAAATAATTGATCGTGACGTATTTGGCATTAGTGACGTATTATTCCAGGCACTCTCTATGTCGAATATAATTTAACAATTATTCACGCGTATAAAACATCAAAGCTTCCGAAATTCGTCTCGACATTGTCACAATGAAATCCGGATTAAATGGTTATCTCATAAAATTACACCGTCTTATCGACCGCATCTCTTATATCAATCATCTCGATTTGCGTTTATATTTCAATTAAACAAAAAGAATTCGACCATCGAATCGATAAATCCAATCAAATGGACAAATTTCAAATAGACCACATATGATGTGCAACGTTTGGTCTTTATGCGCAATTAACAGCAGAATAACGTAAACAGCGTTATGTTTGTATGTGGAATGAATCGATCGATAGTATCACTAAATTTCATAAATTTATGCAAAGAATTGTTCTTATCAAAGGTCTAATTAGTGCACCTACTCCAATATATATACACAGATAAATAATTAGAAGGACAGAATATTCGTAATTTTCAATAGCCCGCGCATTCGTTTTAGAAAATTAAAGTATAAGAGTGGTGATGACTAGCGAATAATTAATTCCCATCTTACTTTATATAGAGTTGAATCATCCAAGGCAATTGCTCTTGCAAGCATTTATTAAAAGCAGTTAGCCAAGAAGCGGCGCAAGTGAGAACGCTGTCCAAATCATAACAACATCCGTTTTGGCTTGGCCCCAGGACATGAATGCACCGTATTAGCGTGAAAAATTGCCGAATAGCCGGGGGACTTCGAGCAACACTCGATTATCCAATGAGGGCCGCTGCTCGTGTGCATACATTCCGGAGATGCAAAGATGATAACGGAATCACTGGCAGGTGCGTGCTAACTCCCCATCTCGGGAATCTTTTCGAAGGAAAAGTAGCGCTTGGGGTAGACGGGTGACACAATGGCACACATTTCAACATAGAAACGAGAGTGAGTGGGCGAGCGGGGGTAGGGAATGTCGACAACGACGACGACGACACGCGCGCGCGCACTGCCGATTATCGACGCGACTCTAATAAACAAGAGCACGTGGGGATTCGCGGGCGCGTGCGCTCCGAGTGTCGGGCCGGGGGTCCGTGACTCCGTGTGCGATCATGTGACAGTCGCGATGCCGTCATCCTCGGTTACGAGGTGTCGCGTACACACGGGCTGCTTTGCGATCGCTCGATTCCCTCCTCGATCGCGCCTCCGACATTTCGCATTTGATAATCGGGGCATAGCTGGGTGTGGCGCGATTGGCGCGCGGCGGAAGCGAGGAGACGATCGGGAAGTCCGTAATTAGTGTTTACACACTTGAATTGCGGGCGACCGTAGGCGCATCATCTGCGTTTTGTCACGTAGATGTCGGCAAGAAGCGCTCGGAAATGCGAATGCAGCCTATAGTAATATGCGCGGCAAAGAATATCCGAACGAGCCGAGTTAGTCGATTAGTATAGGCAGTACTCATGAGACTCACGCAATTTCTCATAAAACTTCTTCCATTACATTGGCAATTGATTATTAGTGTTAATAATTTCATTAAGGTCCTTTGTTAAAGTACATTGTGATTGAGAGGCCTCTTCGCTTTGAGTGATTTACAGCATTTATAAATGTAATGTCCATTCTGATGAATTGATGAATAACTAATGAGCTTTTCGACATACTAGAATAATGAAATAATAATGAAAAATTATCTCCAACTACAGCACGATAAAGTTTTATTAATATTACCTATCGATTCCCCAGCGAGCACATTATATATTATATAATAATTTTCAAAGTTTAAATTATCAACTATTAACTCATTAATAACAAATTACTCATTTAAATGTGACATACGAATCAATTAGAATTATTTTATGACACTTATAAATTTACTTCCATTATGAATTATAATGTTTCAACTTAGATGTTCCGCGAAAGATTGTAAATTTTATAGCAAAGATTTCTCTCCAAGAATTCGCATTCTTCACGAGCTCCATCCGGTGGATTTGATAACGTTTTATATGAAACAGTGCCTCTTAAAAACAGTAGAAGTAGAAATAATGGCCATTTTTTAAATTGATGCGGAAAGATAAGATAAAATATATCTTACCTCGCTAATCTCGCTGTATTTCTAAAAATTAATTCAGCTTTTTTCGCCAAGAATTCACTATTAATTATGTAATGTTTAATCGTGACATCAGAAGATGCGGTTCAATCGGAATAAGAAATATTCCGAAATTTGCGAAATCCATTGAAAAATTCAAACAATAGTATCACAGCTCTAATATAACATTATCATTAACAAATTTAGTACATTTTAATAAACGAATTATTATACTTATTTTCAAGATAGATACTTTATTAAACATAGTTTATAAAATAATAGTTATTAAAGTAATTTGTCCCAATCCACTGAATAGAAATAGGGTATTACGACATTCGAAATTAAATTTCCCATAAACAAAGAATCAGTAAAGAAACTATGATATAAATCTACATAAGTTCATTGTTAAATAATTTTGTTATTAACAAAAATAGATTTCTATTACAAAATCTTGGAACTGATTTGAATTAAAGTAAAACTATATTGTACATACAATTGTTTTATTAATGAGATTGTATGCACTTTGATTGTATATATTAACAAAAGTATTAATGTTTATTTTTTACGAGAAAAGCGAAAAAGTTTTCAATATAATTCAACACACATTTACATAAAAAAAAACAATATTTTTTATTATGAAATTGCAACAAAATACTAAAGCGATTCGATAACCTATTAAAGTTTTATATTGGTACGGACAATGACGTCGGTTATTTTTTCCCAAAATTTAGTACTTAATGAATCTTTTAATTTAGATATCCATTTAGATATCCAAATACTAATACTAAAACTTATTTAATAATAATATTCAATCAATCTTGTTACTTTACTTTAACTCTTTAATTTAAAATCTGATAATAAATTAATTAGTTTTTTTTTTTTTAATGAATCTGATGTCGAAAAATTATCAAAATAGAAATGGAACAAAACACCGGAGAGTTCAATTTCCTTCGGTTCAATTCCCAATCTTTGGAATTAGATTTAAAAATTGTGGAATTATAATTTTAAACACTTTATCGTTTTTTTTTAATTTTAGGCTTACTTTCTTAAATCAAATATAAACTTCTCTATTATTTCTGTTTTTCATTCAGATTTATTAGATAACACACAATCATTCATTAATAAAACCAGACGCATATTATACTTGTTTATATTATTTTGATTATTTAACATAAAAGCAATTTTGATTGATTATAAGTGCTTATACTAATCGATTGTAATAAATATTCGTCGCTTGTAAGGATTTCATTATTTTTGTTTTATTTTAGATGCAAAGTATTCCATAAACATACTTACAAAGTACATACATATTTTGAACTTGTAGTTATTAATAATAGTTATTCATTGGCTATTTTTCAAAATGATAAAATCATAGTTTTGTCAGTGTGTATTAGAAATGATTAAATAGCAAAAGGAAAATCCGTTAATAATTGTGTAGAAATAAATATCTACGTCACTTTTCTATCTTTTGTTGTTTTTTTTTATCAGAAATTTTATTTGCTTGAATTATTTTAGATATGATTATACTACACAATAACCAAGTTTTTGTTGACAATAGATAATAATCTTTATGCCAATTAGGACATTGCTAAAGTAGGTGTCAAGCTCGATAACAATTGTTCTATTTAACTTTAACAAACATTTACGTTTTACTAAATATTTATCGATCTTGACATAGTAACGGTATCTGATAGCTAAACGACTGAACATTACAGTAACGAACAATTCAAAGAAGCAGTGAGAACATAAAAATTTATTAGCCAATGATTATTACATAAAAAGAACATTCGCTATCTTATTATATACAGTTAAATATTTGGCATATCATAATTTTGTAAATAATCACATATTTAATGTATGCTTATATAAAAATTATTATAACCAAAAAAAAAAAAAAAAAAAAAAAACAATTAAGTATAACAATGTCTGATTTCAAACAAAGGCAGGAATTCGAGAATACATATCTTATGTAAATACTGTAAGTAAATTTCTGGCACGTGTACACAAAAAACATGTTTAGATTTTTTAATCGAATAAGAGATATCTCTATATCTATATCAAATTAATACTTTTAATTATATATATGAAAAATTGATAGTATCAATAATTTTTAACCGTATAAATTCTAGAAACTCAATGAGAATATTACAGAACATGAATAATTATTTCTTTTCAAACAAATGCAGAAATAAAAGAAAAAGAAAAAAGTAATACTAATTATGTACAATGTACTATCAACTTATTTTACTAAAATTTTTTTGACCATCTAATTATAAGAAATATATAAAATAAATATAAGAAATTATAAGAAATCACATTATACTACACAAATCAACATGAATCAAGAATTGGTGAATGGCTATACAGAAGATGAAAACAATAATAACAGCACAGATAAAAAAATAAAATAAATGTTTCTAATTTATGTCTCCGGTATTATTACTTATATTTTACAATAATAATATATTGTGACATGTAAATATCTTTTACAGAATTAATAAGTACATGTATCTTTAATAATGGAATGCATATTTATTCATTTTTAATTGAATAAATCATGCACAAGCTGGTATGTTGATATATCAGTTCCTACAAAAGTATTTGTGTATATAAATTACCCAATTTTATATTCAAGAGGTGAAACGTTATTGAAAAATCTGTAATCGTATGCGTGTACATATTTATACACGCATTCGTGCGAAATGCACACACTTATTCATAATATTTAATAATATACTTGAAAAAATTCACTTACTTTGTTACACTTGGTTCCCCTTTTCTCAAATATAATTAATGATGTGACCAAAAGAGATTAATTTTATTATTTAGAATTTATACGGGCCATATTTCTTTTATGTATTCAAAATACATTTTAAATTGAGACAATAAAATTATAATCCTTGAAGGTTAGGCTATTGTTTATTTACAGCATTAAATAGATTTTAACACTAACATTTAGTTTACAAAATTTTGATGAAAAAAAAATAATATTGTATAATAATGAAAAACTAATCGACTAGAATAAATAATCATTGAATTTTTTTTTGTGACATATTAAACTGTTTTATCAATAACGAAATAATTTATGAAATTATTTAGAGACAGTATATAAAAACAATCATATTTGAAAATTTTAAACATTAAATCTATGAAAATATTTATTTTAATTATTAAGAAATGTTTCTCAAGTAATATATGATTTTTTTTATTAAAAAAAGTATGCAATTAAATAATTAAAAATCAATTAACTTATCTAATCATTAAATCAATTAATTTTAGTATTAATTGCTTTTTAAAGTATTGTACAAAATAAAGAATATATTGTAATAAATAATTATGATGCTCTCAGCATTATAAACTAATATCAAATTTGTAAATGTGCAAAAAGCAATAAAAATCATAGTGAAAAAAAATTATATACATATATATATATATATATTATCAGCGTGTTTTATAATTATCGATAAAACTTTTTCGTTAACGCTAATTCGTTATAAATTAATACTGCACAGATTTTTCGATTTAAAAAATACGTAGAATAATTGGTTTCATAAGATGTATTCTGTTTTACGATTATTTCTAGTCACATAATCTATTATTTTAAATGTAGAACTGTGAACGCACTATGCAATTTAAATATATCTGATCGCATGAATCAAGTTAATAAAAATCCAAAGCGTATTTTGGAGAAAAACAATCTTTTATACGATAATCTTCAGAAACATAGTCAAATAAGATTTTATTTTATTTGAAATCACTTATTTCAGTTGTCACATTTTTTTATTCATTAATTATTATCACTAAAAATTTTCATTACAAATACATACAATGACTGATCAATCACATTATGCAACATTAAATAATAGAATGATATTACCAAAAAGAAAATTTAACCATAAAATAAAAAAAAAACATTAATATTATGGATATTTCATAAATAACTAAGAATTCAACTATCATTGAAACAAAACAAATACAATACGTGCATCGGCGCAAATAATTTTACAATTTGTAAGAAATAGGTTAGGGAAATATTTTTGCACAATTATGAAAGATATATAAGTCGTTAGATTATTGAGTATGTGACGCATACAGACTGTTGTAAAAGTAGAGTTTATGATATTTATGATTTTTTTTTAATACTTATTTTTTTTAGAATGTACATCAGCTTTATTATATTATAATTTTATTATAATTATAATTTTATTATAAATTTGATCAACTGAACACATAGTGAATATCCTACGATTTGAAAGTAGTAAAATATTATATGACCGTAAGTGTAAGCATTTTATAATTGACGCTTTCTAATAAAGTTTTTTATTATAAGCTATATAAACTATAAAGATATTTGCCACAACTTATTAACTTAATCATGAAAGAAGATTTTAAATAAACGTAGTAATTTATGCACCCAAATTCGTGGTTTACTTACGAAGTATTTAATATCAATGGATTCAATAAAATCTTCTTAGAATTACCTCAAAGGTTCGCAAGTTTATGGTTTTATCTAATTTCAATCAATTATTTATCTAATGTTTATTAATAATAAATTGACAATCGTCGAGACGTATCCAGACGAAGACAATGTTAAAATTTAAGGTACAGGCATATGCATTCGTCACTTGAAAGTGAACGGATTCGTTAAAACCGAAGATAATTAAGATTATCTTCAAGTTGAACTTCAAGATATTATTGTCTACTTCCCATGAATTGTAATGTGTAATTTAAATAATTTCATCGTATTATTGGGAGACAAATATATTCGCAATATCCGAATCCGAGTAGCATATACGCACGTACGAGCACTTCCAACATATTATGGAGCACATGCTCCTCGGGAGCACAGCATTAAAAAAATCCGGTCCATACTGCAATAGTAAAGGATGTCGTAGATCGATCCAAATTACTAGATTATCAAGTATGCCAATATCCAATTTGCTTACGTAGATACTCGCTCACGTAAGTCCAAAGTGGTTTCGCAACCCCCGTCCATCACTGATGGATTACCAGTATCGAGGGTCGGGCAAATTCTTAGTACTGAGAATTTCGTGTAAGTTGTCAGTGTAATGTGGTGATGATTTCCTTTGGAAATTTAATTAAAAGTATTGGCTTATATTAGTTAATTAAAAGTATTGGCTTATATAGATGAAGCAATGGCTTCATCGACACTTTAGGAAGGTGTTATAACTTTTATTTAAGCTCCTTTATTTTTTCATACAACGTATAAAATAGTATACATCACGTACTGAAATCTACATCCGCCACATTCGGAGAATTGCGAAATCACTAATTTACTTTAGGATTTGAAGCGTGTCAAATGAAATATTGCAAACATTAATATTCATCGACTGTCGGAAAACGTTTCAGCGTTCGGTTACTCACATAACAATATGCATTGTCAACTTATACACATCATATTGCACATTTAGATATTTATAACTTTTTAATTTTTAATGAATTTTAAGCTAGCGACAGTCTATACTATTAATCATTACGTAACTGACTGTTTCATAATGAATTATCGCCAGTTTAAATAACACTAATGACAAATACAAAAGCTGCTTTAAATTATAAATAATAGTAGATCGAAATTTTCGAAGACAAAACTAATTCAGCGGAGTAAAATTATAATGTTTTCAAATCGTCAATTTTATACGCACATATAATTTATATCTCGACGAGCAAAGTATTACATAAAAATATTATTTAAAACAGTAAGCCAAAAAATATATCATTGGCTCCATAAAAATTCAAATTTACATTTTCATAAAATAAATGCAAGTTTTTTATTTTATTTTAGATCTATAGAATTCGATACTTTGATCGACTACGAGTTGAAGCTTCTACTTCAACTTCGTTTATATCGATCGATAACATCATTATCGGCACCACCAATCCCAAATATCTTCCGGAAGCTCATTAGCCGTATATAGTGTGTGCCGTTATAAAAAGGAGCAATTTTTAAGTCACTCTTCACATGATTCCTTACATAGACTCGGCCGTATATTATTAATGTCCCATGGACATTTCATGTTTACGTTATAGAATCCTTGCAGCTTAAGGGCTCGGTGTAAAGACATTGCACAACGTATTCCGACCACAGGGCACGATCAAACGAGAAAAAGGAGACGCTAACAATTGTGCAACGGGAGTGCGCTCGTGCCCGCGATAAATAAAGCAATCGATGGCCGCGTGACGCTAATTAATCCCGGCCACTTGTACCAATTTCTCGGGGTGCCGGAGCAAGGGAAGCGAGCAGTGACGTCGAGGCGGCGTGACTAGTAGTAAAGCGCGCGCTTTGGTCAGACAAGAATTTTCCGCCACTTTTCTGCTAACGGCTGCCCCCTATATCTCTCTCTCTCTCTCTCTCTCTCTCTCACTCTCTCTGTCTCTCCCCCTCTCTCTCTAGTTCTTCTTCTTGTGCGAATTATTTTTCACACGCGTTGGCTGACCGAAACATTTTTTGAGCACGTAGTATTGAGCCTCTGGAAATATTCAACGGTGAACGGTCAAATTGAGCAACTCGCGAGTGCTGCTGTACGCCCGAGTAGCGCAATTGACTTTTAATGTCGTGCGGTGCCGCGACAATTACTATGGTGACGCCATTGGGTGTCATAGTCACATCGGCTATAATGACACCATAGTCGTGCTCCGACATTTAGTACCAAAACACTGGAATAATGAATTAAGATTGCGAATGCTGCTAAATGCTACGCTTAAAAATTATAAGATTCCGTTCTTTATCCTTATAATTAGAAGCATCTATTTTATTAATAAACGAATTTTCAATTGCGTTTTAATTAATTTGATGTGAAAAATTCTTTGTTCCTTGATCCTTTCATTTTTCTTAATGAATACGTTATTCAAGAATATCAGTTGCATTTATAATTATTCACGCATATATAATAATATATATGTATACATTTTTTATACAATTATTATTCTAAAATTCATATTTAGCTTGAACCATTGTTTGAAAAATATAATACTTAATTTCAACAAATTTTATTTATACCAAATTATCTTCTCAACTATTTTGTAATTACATAATTCACGCGTACAATTGTAGTACAATAAATTTATTTTTAATCGTTAATTTTAGAGGGTTGTTACGGGAAGTAACTTCGTGTAACTCTAAATATTTTATCAAATTTCTAATACGAAATTAACACAAGTTTTTTATTATAGAATATTACATAAGTATTAATATAATTTAAATATATATGTCGAACGTATAAACAGACACGTGGTGTACTAAAATTTTGATTTTAATTACAAATAAATATCAATTTATCATAATAAAAATATTCGAAATGTTGAAAATACATTCTCATAATTATTTTTGATCTTTAAATGATAACGAAATTTGTACAATAAATATTTTATTTAATCTTTATTTTTTACCAACATATGTTATAAGCATTTCAATATAGTTCTTGCAATATCTAATGAATATAGAATATTATATCTTAAACATTCGATTGTAGAGCAAAAATTTTTTTTAATTTGTATTTGTAATATTCCACCAAAAATTTACAATTAAAATTTTATGATCATAGCAATAACTTCAGGAAAATAATATGGATCTTTTGCATGGATGATATGCAAGTTCTTTAGGACTTCAAGCAATGCAAATTTGATGACAAAAGATTTGTCAGTCGTGGATTAAAAATATCAATGCGAAAGAGAAAACGAGAGAAAGAGAAAAGGCATGTGAAACAAAGAGGGAGAGATAGAAAGATGTCTTTAAATTAAAAGATTCGAAACCATAGAGTTGCTGATTTTTTAATACTATCGTTGATATGTTAAATTTTCATTGAAAAAGAGATGATCAAGAGGATGCACCGGAAAGATAAATAAGCATATAACCAGCTTTTTTACATTTCTAAGCCATACTTATTTAAGATTTAATACGTATTTAAGATGCACTCCATGTGCCAATGTGCCTATACATTAAAATTACGCGCATCGTTGTATCATTGTATCTTTAAATAGTAAAGTGAAAATTATAAAAAAAAAACTATTCGATTTAAAAGTACAAACTTTGGTTGAAATTAGAGCTTTATTGCGTGGCAATGAACTTATGAATATAAAAATTCAAGATTTACACCTTCCGGTGTAAATGGTAGATACCAAGGATTCGTGAGTATAATGTACGAAGGCGCAGATATAAAAGCAACAAACAATGAGTAATATTTTACTTTAGAGAACAAAGCAAGAATATAAATGAAAGTCCGAAAGATTTTCCAAAAGAGGAGCAAGAAAAAGCCAACTACAAATATCCTGATATGGTGGCGCTGTATCGCAAAGGAATGCGAAAAATCACATCCGACCGGATCTTCATCTTTGATTGCACAAGAGAACACATACAAAGGCCCCGTGTCGTAACTGAGCCTTATCTCGTCTGTTTTTCCTTTTTCCCGTAAGCAAATACCACGAATTCCTGTTCCCCTTATCCGATGTCTTTGGCATTTCTTATGTACATTGGCATTTTTTGGATGCGAGTTTCTTTCATTCATCCTTATATTTAGTAATGGAAACGATTTTTTTTATTTATTTTTTTTCTTTTTAACGAACGATCGCAGATAATTTCATCTCAAATTATTATTAGAATATAAGGAAAACTAAGGATTAATTTTAATGTAAATCTTAGAGAGCAGATAATTAATTTGCACAAATTGCCCAGCATAATTCGTTACAATTTGCCCATTTACAATAACAAGTTTACTTGAAATTATATGAATATAAATAAATATACTAGTTTTGATACATAAACAAAAATTACATTCCAATTTTTTTTAAATTCGGGCCGCCGAATATTTAAATACTAATAAATGAAATTAGAATTGCTAGTATTAAAACAAACCGAAACACAATATCTACAATCAATTCTAAATTCTTATTGACATATCCTTCCAATACATTAATTTTTAATTATCGATCATGTTCCATTTTTATCAAATATCTAAAGAGAAACTTATGAACAAAAATATCTATCTTATCGTTTGCAAATGTTATAAATGTTCTGTGCAATTCCTATATTACTTGAATTCCTGAACGAATAATCGCAGCTTTGCTTCGCATTTCTTATGCTACCAAACTTTTTCCTTTCCCCGCATTATATACTTGCTTTTATTTTTATATTCCATATATTCATAATAGAATATTATATTATATCGATCATATTTGTTAATATAAGATAATACGATACTTTTCTCTTAGCTAAAAATGAACGCATAAATTTCAAATATCTAATATGCAAATAAAATATTATTCAGATATTCAGAACCTTATTGTATTATGACCAAAAAATTACTTTTCTTTTAAACCTGACAGCAAGTTTTATCATATATATACGTTGTTGATTATTCGAACACTAATATAATAACTATAAATAATAACATAATCGAAAAACTTTTTTTTAATTTATTGATAAAATTTTTTTTAATACTTTTAAATGTTTTAAATCAAAAAGTATTTGTCTGCGGTTTGTATTAAAATTAATGTGATTTCAATGTTTTCCTTAATAAATAATATAACTTATTACACACTGATTTAGCTATATGTGCACTCTGAATATTGCAATATTACTAATATAAATAAATTTTTATTTTCTCAAGTACATAAACTACAAGGGTGTTAATTAATTTGTTTTTTGCATTAAAAGAGATAAAAATAAAATTTTTTAATTCCTAAGCTATTACAATATAGTAATTAAATGGACAAAATTAAAATTATCATGAACAAGCAAAATTAAGTCATATTACTTCACGCTATTTTATGCGATTGCGCAATCTATTTAACAAATTTTAGATTATCATCAGCTGAACTAATTGATTTAATTCTGAAAAGCTCATACTACAAATACTTCATTCATTCATTAATATTTACACTATAATTTAGGTATTTTAAAATAATTTTACATTCATACTACGTTATAATTGCAAGATTTAGATAAAAAAATTCACGCTTCCCGTTCGATTTGTACTTTAATTAGTTTTTAAAATATTACATAAATAATTCTTAATAGGAAAAAACTTGCCATTCACAAATTATACCGTTTATTCATACACTGCATTATATTAAAGAGTATAAAAAGAACAAAAAGCAAAAACTAATTTATTTAAATAATTTGATATGTGTTTATAAAAACAAACTTATTACATTTTCTTACGTCAAAGTTTTCAAGTTTATTAGACCAGACCACCAATGATATTTATTAAAATGATATTATATTCAGCTGATTGGGATTCTCTATGACCTATATAATATTTGTGAAAATATTAATGTATAATTAACTGCTCTGTTACATGTTTTAATATTATAATTTATACTTAATTAATTTCTTATTCAATTTTTATAAATTTCCGAATTGTAATGTATACATGTACAGTTACAAATAACAAAGAGATACATATGCCGATTATTTTTCTTATATTAATACATATATACAAGTAAAAAATTTACATCTGGCAAATAAAGTACATTAATTGTAGTCTTTTGCTTATATTTCAATACAATAATGTTCAATATTCAACTTATGTTTATTTAGTTAAAAACGTAAATACTGTACATATTTAACTTATACATTTTTTGTTATATTTAAACTTATAATGAAACTTTTATATATATGTGTGTGTGTGTATGTGTGTGTGTGTGTGTGTGTGTATGTGTGTAAATGCAAATAAATATAAAAATATTTTCCTTGTGTACATAATTAGTGATATTAACTCTATAGTTCAACACCTCGTATATACATACTTATCATTATTGCCATATATATATATATATATATATGGAAATATAATAACCTTGAATAATTAAATATAATTTATTAAATTAATAATTTTAAATTTTAAATTTAAAAATAAAATTACACATTGAAAATTAAAACTAAAATGTTATAATAAAATTTAGAAATTTTTATTTGTATAAAACTCTTAACAGTTTACGTTTAATAACGTAATTAATTATTAAATATAAATTAAATACTGTCTTCCTACATTTTATGAATCAGAAACAAATTTCAATCTACTGAAGTAACACGAACATATATATATATATATATATACAACATAATGAGTTACTTCATGACATTCAAAAATAAAGATATTGTTCCATTTATAAAGTAATTATATACATCAAAGGATAAATTAATTTGAAAATAAGAAATATTTAATTTAATACTAAAATATTTCAAATACAAACTAATAAAATGTCAATTTCATAAATAAAAAATTAATGCATTATAAGTAAAAAATTTTAAATGTCTATGCCTACAAGGAATACCAAAATGAATAAAACGAAGTATAAAAATATTAAAAATAAAGTCCTTTTAAGGTCATTATAGCCTCGGAAAAAAATATATACACTAAAATATTAAGTATCTCATATTTAAAAAACTTTATCGCACATTCTGTATTTTATTCTGAAGTTTCAGGTGTACTTTGTCATTTCGTTTTCTTGCAAAAATTATCATCTATCGTACCTATATTATGTTTGAAGTTTGAAAAAAAAATAGACAGGCAATGACGTATATAACTAATAAAATAAAAAGTATATATAATAAATAAAAATATATAGTAAAATAAAGAAATATTATTTACTATAATTAATTTTTTAGTAGCACATAAACTTTATATTCGAAATAATCAATTATTACAAATTGGTATTTTACATCAAAATTATTGTTTATATTTATATACAATATATTTACATCTGATCAAATTTAACTTATAACAAAAAACATAACTAAAAAAAAATATATATATACATATAGCTATATTTACACACCAATATACGTACTTATTTTTTAAAATTAATTGTAATGACTATTAAAAAAATAATGAAATATTAATACTAAACAGCTATCTAAAGACAAATTTGTTTACCATACTTCAAATATAATATTGATTTATTAATGAGATACGAAAAGATTACTTGGTAATACGACCCAATCAAAATTATAGTAAATCTAAAACATTATCAGACGAAAGCGATACATTCTAAGAAATAATATAGTAGATAATATTATATAATATTTAAATAAATATAAGTAAAAAAATATTAAAAAATATAAATAAATCGTACAATAAATACGCGATACGAATTAAAAATGTTATAAGGTAAAATGAGAATTATTATGATATAAAAAATCTTATAACATATTTTTCAAAAATTTATTAAAATATGTTAAAAAATCCTGTTATTTTTCGAACCTGTCGATTTAATATTATCAAAATATATTCATTTAACTTGCGTAGCATAATTTTTTCTATCTCTTGAAAATATTGCTTAGATTGAGTCAATTAAAACTTAAATTACAAGTGTATATTGAAATACAGAATGAATACAAGCGATGTTTTGTGGATACCATGGCTTTACTACTATAAACATGCGTTTTGCCATTTTAAAATTTTTATAATTATTCCTATTGTAACATTAATTATGTAAAATAATACACGTATTATTAATATATTAAATAAATTGAACTATTATATATCGCACTGCATAAAGTGGTACTATTTATCAAAAACTAAACATTCGACCGATTTCATCTAATTACTTCATATTTTGCTTTTGCTGAAAAATGAAGACAAGCCGTGCATATCTCACGGTTCGTATAATTTACAAAAATTATTACTTGCATAATCACGTTACTAAACATGTGCACTTTTATTCTATTCTCTACTTTGATAAACTGCAAAATTCATAAAACTACGATCTTGATATACTGATACGGATTGGTAAATGCAGATCCATAACATCGGTAACACATCTTCCTACGCGTATTGTACATTGGAAAAAGGAGACTATGATTTGAATAAAATCATATTACGAAACGAAGAGCCCTTCTATATAGAATACACGCGTATAATCACAAAAAAAATTATAAATGAGAGGACGAGTGAGGGAGATAGAAAGAGAAAGAGAGAGAGAGAGAGAGAGAGAGAGAGAATAGATGAAAGGAGTGAAACTTTAATATCCAACCTGGAAGAAAATCGACGTCCTTGTAACAAAGTAACAGGTCTGTTCTATCGACGTCCTTGCATCCTTGAACGCGCACCACCGTGATAAATAACGGATGTAAAAAAGATCGGTTCGTCCCGTCTACGAGGACGAGCTCATACAGCGCACACCGATAACAGAATAATACACGAGGTCGGTCGATGTCGCCGTATAAATGCTCAGGCCACAAGTACGAGCGCCGCCGATTTCCTTCTCTTCCATCTCCTCTCCTCGCCAATCCTCTCCATACCGCTCCACTCCACTCCGTTCCTATCCTCTCCTCTCCTCATCGCACCGCTCCACTCCTCACCGCTCTGCACCGCTCTGCACCGCGCCGCTCCAAGCCGCTACTCTTCGCTCCACTCCTCTTCTCGAACCTCCGCCCGCCTCCTCCACACCGTCATCATCCCCACCCCTAACGCCATGTCTAACCACTCCCACTCCCACTCCCACCCCCCTCCGACCTCCATCACCCTTTATCCGTCCAGCAATCGAACGGCCACTGCCACCGCAACTCGTATGTGTTCGTAATTATCAGCCGGTGAGTGTAGTATCGATCTGCCTACAGAATTATAAACATTGAATTCGTCAGTGAGATGCGCTAAGCTCGCTCGCTTTCCTGCCGATTTTTCCGGCAGCTCACAATCACGCTCGGCATTATGCTTCTCGGATCGAAATCTCACGGCACAAAGTTCCTTTTGCGAGAAGGAATTCCGACGTTATCAATGTACCGACACGTTAAAAAGAAAATTATTTGATACCTGATAATCTAAAGAGATTTTGAAAAAATTTTTTTAAATTAGTTGGATTGGAATAGAATTGCTATATTTACTATGGTAAATATTATACGAAGCAGACTAGAAAAAGAAAACAAATAGAGTGATTGAGTAAGCTGTCACGTAACCTAAAACACGTGCACATACATAATTAATAGCTATGCAAATATACGATCGATAAAAACTCATTTCTCTATTTTCATAATATTATATTAAGTCAATATTACTTTTAAGATAGAAAATACACTGCTCGAATAGTCTTCATATTCTAAAGTATAATTGTGTTATAAGACTTTGTTGATTAATCATTCGATTTAAACGTCTTAACACATTTACGAATCATTAATTTTAATTTAATCTAACATAAGAATCTGGTGGCTGATATAAATTATATATATCACAATATGCCAATTGTTCAGTTCAGGTTTCACTAAAAAAAAAAAAAAAAAAAAACAAACAAACAAACAAAATACAAATTAAAAAGTCATAAAATATTCAGGGTAGTATTAAAAAGAAAGTATTCAATTACAAAAAGAAAAAAAAAGATTAAGGCAAAAAATTTTATGATGAAAGTTCAATTATTAAATATAATTTGTTTCATTACAATATTTTTCATGAAATTTTCTACATCACTAAGGCAAACGGAAATCAACTTCGTTGCGTATCAACCATTACATGTCTATAAACATTTACGATTATTTTTACTCAACTAGCATTATTTTTATTCAAATTAATAACAAGAAAGAAAAACATTTTACATTAAATAACATTAATTAACATTAAACATTTTATTAAAAAAATGTTACTAATTAGTTTTCAAAATCATCATAATCATGAAAACTATCTTATATTCTAACATAATTGTCCGTAAAAATTAGAATCTAGAAATTATCGATAATTAATAAAATGCTGAATTTAGCTGCAATAAATTTGTTTTATTCCCATAAATACATATTTTTTAAATAATATTATATCATAATTTTTTATTAAAAACCATTTGTATAATTTCAATAATAAATAATATACTATATAATTATTTAGATAATTTTATTATAAATACACTTTTTATTTTTACAATAATTTTAAATGAATTAAAGGAATATTAGTAGTTCAACGCGGTATAAAGATAATTAAACAATTAACAATTATTCTAATCATTGTGAAAACTATTGTTTCGTATAATACTTTGATCTTGAATTTATTATTAATTGATAATTATGAGATTGGACTGTTTAAGTGGCTTAAAAATTTTACACGAAAATATTTCCAAAAAATACGTCCTAACATAAGAAATTAATAGTAATAAAGTAATTAATGGCTACAAAATTATTCCTTCGTTAAAGTAAAAAGTCAATAAAGTTTGAATATTAATTTATAGAGAAATTTCTTTTAGAATTTCTTTGAAAAAGTATTGTCATTTAAGCAAATCAAGTCTACAATAAACGAAGAATTCGAAATTTGACGCGTAACGACATGAAAAATCAATTTTTTATTTCAATGAATAAATCCTGTTTAATAAAACACAGATTAGAATTTCCAACAAATCCGGTATTGTTATATGAAACGAAAGAGACGCTCATTTATAAAATATTCGACAATCCATTTGTATCGATCAATATGTAATTTTACAATACTGCATTAACAAAAATATTAATTAAAAATAATTTATAGCATTTTATATGTCAAAACCTACATCAAAACTTCTTCACGGAATTCGATTCTGGTGCTACTAGTTTAGAAAACGTCACAATGGAGATGTGCTATTGCCCATTAGCAGAAACCACCAATACCAACACTTTATTAACTAAGCCAATGGTACATCCCATTTTCAATTTCAATTCACAAGTTCAGTAACACACACAAGTGTTGTTATTTATAATTTTAGTTCGATTCAATGAAATCAAGCGAGCAACGACACTAGCTTGATCAATAGTCTAAATCTCCCTAATTTCTAAACTTTTGAAACTTAAATCGATGCATCCATCACATAATCAACCGTGTATCCACATCATGTTACCAATATGTAACATATGCGTGTCGACTGAGGGATTTCCCGACGGATGTACGCACGCATTAGAAATACTTAACCTACGTCATTGGCTAACGCGCCTTCTTAAAAGACTGCTTTCTCCTTTGGATCGTGTGAATTATCGACATGTGTTGATACCTATATCGAACAAACTCATCGATATAGAATACGAAATATGGCTACATCATATATACTCCAAATACCCGTATATGCTTTGTTGATGCCTAGAGTATAGTTTTTAATGCGTGTTCATATGAACTTTCACTTGCCAATTAAAAATGGATCTCGCGCCACTGATAATCAGCAATTGCAAATCCAGTTTTTATAGGGTAAAATACCGAATGAATGCATTATCGAATCTATAATAATTTTATTATACATTTTATTATGAATTCTTCTTTCCTCAAATAAATTAAATTTGCCATTTCTCATTTCAATTTTCTGGATTTTTAAATAGAAAAAATATACATCTTTTGAATAAATACCAAAAAGCCATGAAATATAAATTCACAATATTCTTGATGTATACCAACATTATGAAAATCATGTTTAATACTTTGAGCTTTCGTAATATAGTGTATATACTTTTTCACCCTTTGATCGTCAATATACATTCATAATAAAAATTTTAATTTCTCATTTAATATTTAAAATTTTTTTAGTAAAAAAAAATTATATATATATATATATATATATATATTTTTTGCATAAACAGATATTATTAATACCATTTCATTAATTTTATCTGGTTTTATATTTTTACATATTTTATAACTTTACTTTATTTAGCTTAATAATATGATATTTGTTTATTTATTTTTATTTTTACGCTAATTGTAATATAAAATATTATATTAGTATTAAACAATTATTGTCGTTTATAATTTAATAAATCAAATAAGATAGAGCTTTATAGATATGTAATGATGAAGTAGAAGAAAAAAAAAAAATATATATATATATATATATATATATATATATATATATATAACAAAAAATATATTGCAATAAATTAAAAAATTATATTGGGCATATTAAAAATCGAAATTCGACAATAAAATAGTAAAGAAAAGTGAGTTCCATAAAAATAGAGAAAAGTAATCAATTAACATAATAAAAAACAAATAAAAAAAATGAATGGAAAAAAGTATGAAGATTATAGTAATGATAAGTATACATTTTAGATACCTCGAGAAGAAAGATAAATCGAGTGATTAAATTAATATGTAAATTAAGGAATCTAAAAAATCAATTAAATAAAATATATTCCCACACATTCATACAGTATGCATTGAAAAACTTAAGAAATATCACTTTAACAATTAAATTTTGTTAATTTCGAAAAGATTACTTAATTTTTCAGCCATTTTATATCTGTATACTAACAATGTTAAATAAGAATTAAGAATAATAAATGAAAAATGCATATGTATATTTACATTTCTTACAGGTGATTACGATGGGCTTACAAATGGTATATTATTCATGCAAGGATTATAAAAAAATATACCAAGTATACTAAGAAAGTATGAAAAGTGAAAAAATATATATAAAAAATGCGCACAAAAGCGCACAAAAGCGCACAATGTGCCTCTTCCCAATTTTTAATGCTAATGTATATTTAATTAGTATCGAACATATCAAGGTAGTCGAAGATAAATTAAAATAAATTTTAGATATTTTAATTACTTGTCGTATATATTTTTTAAATAAATAATTCATTCATTCATTTGCTTAGTGAATACGTACAATGTAAATTATGGATACATGATAAATATAATTATTATATTTAGATAGAAAACACTTAAAAAAATATCTACCAAATTTCATTAATAATAAGTAAAGAAAGTAATTCTTCAGTATTAACTGGCTTTGAACGTTTTCACAGAATGCCTTATATTATCGTAGATTCCTCGAACATCATCCTTTGAGCCTTGTCATAACTGTCAATTTATCTGATTTCCTGATTAAATACAAAAAAAAAAAAAAAACAAAAAAAGCATGAGCAACGTCACTGACTACAAATAGATGCCAACAATTCATTTTAACATGTAAACTTAAAATCTTTTTGGATACAATCTTCTTTGTTTAATTTCTAAAACAAGCGTATGCTGCAAACTTTTGTAAAGAAAAAGCCGTCTATAAGATTGCTTAGACTACTTTATACTTTCTTGTAATCTCAAGACGTCATATTATAAATTATATTGTAAGAATAATTTTACAAAACTTGCATCATTAATCATTATATAAATGAATAGATCTCAAGTACTTGTCACTATCGTGTTTTATTGCGATCAATTTGTTACGATTCACAAAATTCATCAATAAAACAAAAAAAAAAAAAAAAAAAAAAAAAAAAAAAAAAAGAGAAAAAGTAAAATTAAACGTTTGAAACAGTGAATTTAGCTTTCCCAGTATTATGTTAATAAAATTTTAGCCATTCAATGAAATGCACAAGCTGCATTTTAGTTAAAATAGGAAAAATATTCGAATGCTTTAAAACAAGAATGCTTTGATACAAGAAGCATTTTAAACAACTAAGTATACGTGATCCGACTTCATTGCTTCCACTCTGTTCTCGGAATATCAGACAATTTATTGTAGACGTTAAAGAACATTCCAATTTTAAGGATACTCATTTTCATTATAAATAATTGAATACATTTAAGTCACGTGAAACTTATTTTTGTTAATAGTACAGATTCGATGTTATCTTTATTTTTAATTCGCTCCTTTACAAATATCAATTACTAAAAAATTTAACTTGTTTGAGAAGCTATTAAAAATAATAATATCATTTGTTTCGTATAGAAAATGCTCGGCTATATCAATTATCAAGTATAAAATAATAGAAAATATTAAAAGGATAAACAAAATTAGAATTACGAAAGATAGGCGAACCTTATAATATAGCGATAAATTTCAGATACTGAAGAGTTGTTTGAATTCACATGGGATGACTGATTAGTATCAATAACAACTATCTTTCAACATTAAAGATGTATAAAAGGCTGGTTTTTCTTCATTTTAAATAACATAATTGATATGAAGTCGACAATTGGAGAGACTCAGACAATCTCAGATAAACTCTCAGGAAAAATTAAAAAATAGAAATCGAACGTACGCATTAATGAAGGCAGAGAGTAAAGGCATTCATTGAAAATTGGCACCTCAAAGCGTCAGAATCATTCGAAATTCCATGGTGTAAAAATGTCAACGGAAATTTCGAACGGACAAGGTCAAAACAAAATCGTTAATCTTAGCCATGTGTTCATCGTCATATACATGGTAGACAATACGAAAGCCTGGCACTAATTGGCACTACAAAAGTCACGAGACCGCACAAACACCAGAAGCTCACACGTGGATAAAATCGCTAATTTTCTGATAATATATTGTTTATTATCCGATACATTGCGTTGTAGTTAGTGTTTTTAATTGCACAATGATTACTACATTTTTATCATGATTGTGTAAAAATGAATAAATGATGCTTACATCTGTGTATGCGACACTTTATTATATCGTATTACACTGAGTAAACAATCGTGTAAATTAATGGTGGGCAATGAAGGAAACGTTGTTAAACAATGTTAAAGAAAAAGTTTTTTGTTTTTAGGTAAAACGTTTTTAGGTTTGTTCTGTTATTTAATGGGAAGATTAAATAAATGAAAAAAAAAATGGTTTTTATCGATGAAGAATCCAGGATTTTATACGAAATTTTAAAATACGATATTCACGAAGCGTAATTTTACTATGGGAAGTTACGTGATTTAAAGATAATTTTAGTTAATCGAGTGTAAGTCTGAATCGCAATGACAACTTCGAAATAATCGAATGTATATTCAGATATTTATAAAGAAACACGATAATATCGGATATAAAGTCGAATGGTAAGATTAGTACCGATGCAGCTTATTATACTTATTAATTCATTATTATACCATTTAATCTTATGCAAAATGTATTAAGTTATAATTTAATTGTAAAGAAGAGTTTTTAAATGAAAAATGATAAATTCAAGTAAAGTTTACTCAAATTTCCGAAAATTTACGTAATATATTATATTTGATGTGTATTTTGTAATATTTTTTTAAACGATCATTTTTTAATAAATAATAATTTATTTCTTCTTACTTTTTAATGCATTTATCATGATACATTATATTTAATTATATTACATATATTAATCTAAAGAACAGTTTTTGGATATCATGAAAATATATTTAGAATTTTCATCAATAAGTGATTGTATTTTATTTAATTTGATTTAATTTATATTTAAAAAAACATTTTAGTTTATATATACATATGTAAACGCATCCATAATCTACACATTCTAGTATTTTAACTATATATACATGGCTATAATTTTTATCTTTCGATAATACTTTCATTGATTTTATAACACTTAATTTTACACTTGTTTCAATGACATTTTTCCTACTTTATTAACAATATCGAATGATTTAAATTCCAAAACTTATTTGAAATAATTTTTAAAATCTAATACAAAATATAGATATATGTATAGATTTATGATAGCAAAAAAATTTTTCAATAATTTATAACTTTTTAATTATAAAAATTGATATTTTTATTTTAGTAATAATTTCTAAACTACTTAATATATATCTGTAAATTTTTAATTCAAATAAAGCATTAAAAATGTATAACTATTTAAAAATATTTAATATAATTGAATTCGTTTATAATGAAACAAATGTTGCTATTATTATATATAATAATTTTAAAACAAATAGCTTTAAAATAAAATCTATTTACGAATTTCGTTATGTAATATATTTTAATAAATCTAAATTAAATTAGTCGACTCGTTTTTTATTTACTTTGCAAAAAGTAAATATTTGGAAGAAAAAATTGTTTACATTTTATACGAGTATCAACAAAATAATACGTAATATCTGTAACCTTTGAATTAAGCTCAATTTTATTTGCGTAATTTTAAGATATTTGTTACTCGGATTTCCATAATACATGTTTTATAATACACAATTTCTAATACATAAATCAACATTATGAAAACAATTCTTATTGATCTTAATGACTTTAAAACATTATTTTTAATAATGTAAGTTAATTAATAAATTAATTAATAATTAATAGTTAACAAATTTTCAATTAATAAATACGATTTATTAATTATTAAATTATTTATCTATCGATATTTTTAAATTACGTTACTTCATTGCTTGGCGACTAATCATAATATTGGTATTATCGCATCAATATCCTATTTTTTATTAAAAAAAATTTCTATTCGAAAAATTTTTGTGCAAAAAAGCATTAAAATAATAAAAAATATATTAGATAAAATATTAAAACAAATAGACCAATCGTGTAAATATATGAAAACTTGTCTTCATAATGATTTATACGCGTGTGTGTGTGTGCGTGCGTGCGTGCGTGCGTGTGTGTGTGTGTGTGTGTATGTGCGCGCGCGCGTGTGTATTACTTTAATACATTTATTTATAATTATTAAAAAGAAATTTATTGCTATACATTTTCTCATATTTTGTAACATTGTTAAAATGGTATATTTGAGGAAATGATTTAAGTCTAATCGAAATAAATTCAATGAATAAAGAAAGTTATAAAATAATGTTTGTCAAGGCTTTGAGAAGTTTCACGAGTAATATCTATTTCAAAAATGATTATAAAATAATGCCTGCATCGCTATTGAAATAAATCAAGAATAAACTGATTCATAAATGTAAATGAATTGACGGATCGACAATACTTCAAACGCTAACGAATGTCGAATTAACAGTTCTCTTTAAGAACTATAAAGAAGTAACAAAGAATTAAGATAAAAGCATCACGTGCTTTGGAAAATATATTTCTGTTTCAAATGAATATTACTCACGCACTGAACTCGATATCCAGTTTTAAACGCTGAATATGCAATACTTCATAGTCGTGAATTAAATTTCTAGACGAATGTTGTTAACCATTTTCGTACACATTATAATAAAATAGACATACATGTATATACGTTGTATTAAATGTACGATCGAACATTTTAAAAATGATTCTGTATACTATGTATAATGAAGATATTTCATAAGATATTTTGAAATGAGAATCGATTGTATGTAATTCCTACATAAAGATAGCAACAATGCTGCAAATAAATCGATCGATATATTATAAAATACTATTTATAAATATACTTAGAATATAGTAGCTTATTTAAATTTGTAAGAAATTTAAGATTGAATAATAGGATTATATCATAGTACTTACTGAAATTATTTACTATAATTTCAGGATACGTTAGCTTCATTATTCAGTATTCAATTTTCAATACGCACAAACACATTTTATATCAACTATTGTTACCTTCTGATTATTCTTCCCTAGAAATTAGATGATAAAGATTTTTCTGAAATGCAAATGATATTTTTCTCTAATCATTTAAAGTTGATTGTTTTAAGAATTTATATTTAAGTAAAAGGCATATATATAATCAAATTAGAAAAATAATGTTCTTAGAACAGAAAATAATGTTTTTAAAAATTATTATGATATAATTAGCAAAAAGAATTATATTTAATTATTGCCGATGTATTTGAAAAAAGTACTTTACAATTACAATTTACAATAGATTAATGTTAATGCTTAATTTATAATGGCTCACTAAAGATAACGCAACGGAGCGTTAAAATAATAGTGCCTCAACACATCTATTGTATAAAAATCATTATTATCTCAGCAATTATACTCTACTTAATTTGTATTGATATACTATATAATTTTTTAAATTTTATAATTAAATGTTATTATAGGGTAATAATTGTTATAAAAGTCGTCGCGCACTTAATCAGATAAATCATCATTAAAATTGAAAACTAGTTACATTTCAATGATAATTATAATGTTTGTATATAAATTACTAATATAAATAAATATAAAAAAATAAAAAACTAATATAAATCTTTGCATTTATAATTTCGTATGTAAATTGATGATATACTGTTCATATAAATTTGAGAAACCACAAAAATTGATGCTGCCCATACTTACACGTTAAATAATTAATACATATAGTTTATATATATTTAATAATCCGTTATAAAATAAATTTCTCGGATCCTTTTTATGGCAGAAAAACGTTGTACGTGTTTATGATTGGCGCGACGAACGAGAGGAGAAAACGACACATGTCACACATTTTAATAATTGAAATGATATTTAAAGGCGAAAAATTATCATATAAATGGATAAAGTAAATTTGTAGGTATTAAAATATCCTATCGATAAATTAGTATTTGTTTATCGAAAACCATTTTAAATGACAATATTTATTATAGTTATTGTAATATGTCTATTCCTGTCACGAGCAACTAATACGTTGGAATAATAATGGGTTATCAATATAGTCGAGCCCATATACACCAATCCCCTTTTTAATCTCAATCATAAAATTATTTAAAATTATTAATATTATATTCGATTAATATTTTAGACAATCAGTACGCATTATCTTATTTTTCAAGTGTTGCATATTAATACGGTAATGTAATGGCGAGGTTCACCATATATTTAAATATCCATTGGTTAATAATATTTGATAATAACATTATTCAATCAGTTTTATGCATTTTTTGCCAATTTAATTACTCAAAGGAATAACATTTTGAAAATTTAATAGAATTTATAATTCCATTGTTGTGCGCGCAATTTAAAACCATAAAATAATAATTGATTAAGAAACAATTAGAATTAAATAATTAGAAATTTAAGAACTTAAGAAGGACTTTAAATATAATGTTCCTACGTAATCAAGCCCACAATAATCTTTTAAATTGATTAAGAACAAAAAATATATTGCACGTGAAATTCTTATAGTTTTAAAAAGTCATTCATTTGAAAATTGATTCAAATTCGAAAGTTGTAAGTGCAAGCAATTATTCTAAATATTTTAAATTTTGCCGATCGTATCAACGGCAAAAATGATTTCTCACCAATTGATCCACAATTTTTTTCTTTTAATCAACCTTACATTTATACACTTATCACAGCATAAAAGTTCGTGCGTTCGTTAATCTCCTTTTTTTTTAAACTCCCCCTTTTATAAGCTTGGATCATTGATAAACTTATAACACTGCAAGTTTAACAACGGCATTTAATAAATCGTCAATGATCGATGTAATTATAAAGAAGTGCACGCACATGAATCTCTAGAAGCAGCAATTCCAATTGATTTCCCACTCGTAGAACTTAATAATTCAGCGACCACGTATTTTCCACTCAATCGCAAGTTAGACGCGCGCTCAATTTAAGCCGACGCTCGAAATCGAAGAAATATAGAAGAAAAAGAAACACGTTAACGAAATCGAGGCTGAAATGCTAACTAACGGGGTCCGAAGCAAGGTGGCGAGTGACCTCAGATTAAGTCAAAAAGGAGTTGTCCAGGGTGGTCTAAGAAAATCTGAAAATAGCTTGGCACGTGCACGAATACCATCGCATCTGAAATCCAAAAGGCTAGCGAGATGGAGGAAAGGTAAGAGTGAAAAATAGTGGAAAATTGCTTTGGCGCTCACCTTGCAATCACGCCGGATCGTAGTGTCATATGATAAATCAACGCCTTTGCTGTCGTCTTATTCTCTCATTCTCTCTTTATGAATAAAGAAATGACGACGGCAGCGATGATAACGACACAACGACACGACAACGTCGACAGGTCAGTCCCCCGCTCTTCTCTTTCTCTCCCTCTCCCTCCCTCCCTCTCTCTCTCTCTCTCTCTCTCTCTCTCTCTCTCTCTCTCTGTTCTCTCGAGAAGAGCGAAAAACAGGTTTGCCACACGGAGAGGGGACGTAAACAGCGTGCGCGCTTGGTATGCACGTTCGCTCGAATCCCAGGACTCGGGCGACCCGCGCCCGGGGTCTCGGCTATCACGTGGACTGGCCAATTAAAGTGTCGCCGCGTCCGGAAAAAGAACCGCTGAAGGAAGAAGGAGGAGAACAAGATCACGAGTCGCGTCTCGCTTATTGCGCGCGGTCACGGGACTCGTTCTCCCTGCGGCGGCGGTCACATGACTCGCCCGGTCGCCTCCTCCTCATTCTCCTCTGTCGCCTTAGTCGTCGTCGTCGTCATCGCCTTAGTCGTCGTCGTCGTCGTTGTCGTCGTCGTCGTCGTCGTCGTCGTCGTCGTCGTCGTCGTCGTCGTCGTCGTCGTCGTCGTCGTCGTCGTCGTCGTCGTCGTCGTCGTCGTCGTCGTCGTCGTCGTCGTCGTCGTCGTCGTCGTCGTCGTCGTCGTCGTCGTCGTCGTCGTCGTCGTCGTCGTCGTCGTCGTCGTCGTCGTCGTCGTCGTCGTCGTCGTCGTCGTCGTCGTCGTCGTCGTCGTCGTCGTCGTCGTCGTCGTCGTCGTCGTCGTCGTCGTCGTCGTCGTCGTCGTCGTCGTCGTCGTCGTCGTCGTCGTCGTCGTCGTCGTCGTCGTCGTCGTCGTCGTCGTCGTCGTCGTCGTCGTCGTCGTCGTCGTCGTCGTCGTCGTCGTCGTCGTCGTCGTCGTCGTCGTCGTCGTCGTCGTCGTCGTCGTCGTCGTCGTCGTCGTCGTCGTCGTCGTCGTCGTCGTCGTCGTCGTCGTCGTCGTCGTCGTCGTCGTCGTCGTCGTCGTCGTCGTCGTCGTCGTCGTCGTCGTCGTCGTCGTCGTCGTCGTCGTCGTCGTCGTCGTCGTCGTCGTCGTCGTCGTCGTTGTTATCTTATTTTGTACTTGTTTTTATTTTCACGTGCGCGCCTAATAAACTACGAGGATGCGCGCACTTTCTTTGCGCATGCGAAGATGAAACCCCTTGGGCTTCGAAGAAAATTCGACACGCGTGGCCTATCTAATCGTTAGTCTCTTCCTCTTGCACAAGCGAAATTTATGAATTCCTTATCGGAAGATTAAACGTTTCGAGCATGAGGAGTATCCTCATCGCTTATTTATTGCTGTATTCTCGTTAGAGATCCTGAGGCCGGCTTTAATTTTTAATGGGATTATGAGTAACTATTGGCTTTAAGGAATGCTAAGAAAAGTGGGCAAACAACGTCGTCGCCTTTAAATTTTTAAATCCGAGAATAATATTCTAAACTATGAACTGTGCGATGTCTGCGATTTGGCAAACTTTCAAAAAATTAGAAGCCGAAATAAAATTGCTATTATCGCTAATGTCATTGTCGAAATTATTTTGTCCAAGCAACCGATCTATAGATATACAACTTCAATGTAAGACAAATCGTATAAACTAATAAATTCCAATGTAAATAGAAAACGATTACGCAGATACTTGAATAAAGCGTTAATGTAAGTTACGACTATTCTGCTTGGCTTGAAATCCAGCAAATATTATATAAACTTTAAGTAACCACGAGTTAATTTATTAAGACAAAAATGAATAGAATATGTGAATATAAAGTCGACTTGTATAATCGTCATTATTTTCACCAATTTTCAACAAAAGCCGACGCAAATTATACACTTACAAATAATAAATTTACATTGACAATATATTTAATTTAAACTTTAAACCGCTTAATTGCTCCAATTTAATATAATTTATCCTTATTTTGATAGAGTTCAAGGATTGAAAAATTATTACTAACATTACTAGCTATTTCAAAGATCAATTATCTAATTAAAGTAAATTACATTTTCAATTTCACGTTAAGATGTTTAATTAGACAATAAAAGTAAAATGTAAATTTGACTTTATAATTTGTAAAATATCGCTGATCGTGCAAAGAAATATGAAAACAAAAAACACCTACGAATTAGTAATGTCAAGTTCATATTCATCCGAGTACGTACAGTTAATCACGCTCACAAATCTGACATTCACCAACTATTTATCAAAATAATTTTATTATTTTTTTTTTGTTAATAAATGTCTTATATCTATAATACTTGTTACAATTTCATTTTTGTTCAATATCATTATGAAACTTTCTTTCAAAGTTACTAGCTTAATCGAATATTTGGCACTTCAGTATCATTGCAATCGTCCTTGTTTAAACGATGCTCTAGTAAACAATTCCCAATTAATAAATAATTTGTTTTTTACAATTATTACATATACATACAAATATATATAAATATGTTGAGTTGTGTAGTTGTAATTTACTGTGGATACAAATTTTAGAAAATGCTATTTATGGTAAAAATAATTGTTACTATTAAAAAAAAAAAAAAAAACAATCAAAAAAAACAAGTTTAACGGTACGTTGGTCCTGTACACATACATATATATATATACATTAGTCATATCCATACGATAACCTCACATTTATACCGTTGTAATTACATTTTATAATCGATTCCCAATTATTCTCACACCCATATTCGCCATGACAATTAACATAATAATATAATAAAATAAACGTCGATTATATTAATTAAAAATATCATATAAACATAATCAGAATCTCATTGTCGGTCGAAATATCGTCTTTGTCCTCACAAAATGACATCAATTTTGTCAGTACTTTTACGGCGATTCCTCGTCACAGACTCGCGCGTTCTGCGATGAGTTTAATCGGCCGAAAACGAGGTAAAAGTCGTTTGGCGTTGGTTAGAGTGAGGCACATAAATCAGTTGCCCTTGTATACCTCGTTCTCCATTAGCTGATTATAATTAATTGCTCATGAGTTTTTCGCACTTTTTATAAATTAGCACATTGGCACAACTATCTCACTCACCAATGGGTCGGTGTTTTTTCAACTGTTTTCAACCATCTCTTTCGATTTGCTACTTCCAAATCATACCTACATTTTGAATTCGTTCGAAAATCGAGTAAAATGTAAGCGGCTATCGTCCATTTCTTTTCTCGTTGTATTATCGGTTTTCTTCTTGCGAGGGACCCAGAGGAACATATAAACAATAATATAAATTTATAAATGTCTCGTGGTTCTTCGTTTTCGGTAGTTGCTTATGCACGTGACAACTTTTTTATCGAATGCGCGGCTCAAGGGGGAAACTCGTGTAAATGACTTTCTGAAGTACGTTCCAGTTATATATATATATATATATATATATATATATATGGACACTCACGCACACAATGCTTAATATCTCCATTAAAGTAATCATGCTGGAAAAAACTTGCTTTTAAGCGGATGTATAAATTACTTTTTCAATGCATTCAAACAGCAATAACAAACATGTTTTTGATACGTTTTTGTTATATTATATACACCTTTTTTAATTTGTTTTAAATTAAAAACAAATTATATTTTTTAAATTCTATCCTTAAATATAAATAAAAACTTTTTCTAAATGAATACTACAATAATTATTGAACCAGTCATTCGATCAATTTTCTAAATATAAAATTAATTTTAATTAGATATTATATTAAATTAATAATATTATTGTGAAGAAGTTGAAATTATCAAAAAGTCAATTCTCTTCGGAAAATTAAATAAATAAATTAAATAATAATTAAATTTTTAAATTATTTTTTTCAGAATTTATCCAAAAATTACTTATATTTTATGTAAAAAGTACAAATGTACTTACTAAGATGGTATACATTTTTTTTTTCAATTTAGATAGTAAGAGTTTTGCTTTGGCACAAATCACTCTTACATACGTATATGAAATCATAGTTATTAGTAGTTTATAAATATAGGTATTAATATATAATTTTTCATTTAACATGATTTTTTATCTTACATAAAAAAATTTCGAGCGTCAATAAATAATTAATTCTTGAAAAATGTATTTACATTAAATATAATGTAATTGTGTTATAATTGCTAAGATTTCAAAACTATAATACAGGCTTTATTAGCCCATTATAGTACATTAATTTATTACAGTACATTGTTATTCATTAATATCAACAGATAATTTCTCGTAAGTAAATCTTAATACGATGAGAATGTATTATTAGTATTTTGATATTTATTAATATGAAAAATAATATTTTATACATAATATTTTTTTCTCAGTAGTATTTTAGTAACTTCATAATCCTCGGCCTCGACATAACCATTATCATCTTACATTAATTAAATTTACAAACAGTTTAACTTTTAATTAATATGGCAACATAATAAAACAATAATAAAAAAAATTATATGCGTATAAATTTATATAATATATCGATTATATAAGTAATATATTTATGTGTTAGTTCAAAGTTACTGATGGCTCATCTCAATAAATAAATAAATGCTGTTTTTTATTCGTATGAAATAATGTGCAGAAAGATTACACACTGTAATAGTAACAAGGTTAAATTAACTGCGTGTATTTATATAAAATTATAAAGTTTCGTTAAATAACCGCGAAATCTTTCAAAGACTAGAAAGCTTCTAAAATTAAAAATTGTATTTCAATTTTTTGTATTTTTAGTTTTACGATAATATTATAAAATATAACATCTTGTTAATAGTATAAATTTTATTTTCACGCTATATTTATGAATTATAATAGTATAAAAAGTTGTCTTGGTTTATAAACTTTTGTATTAAAAAAAAGTATGTTAATTATATGTTGATTTTAATTAAAGCATATATTTTGTGAATTTTTAATAAATTACAAATTATTTAGTATGTTGATAAAAAAAGTTAATCTGATATTTACCATATGATATAATCATTCATTACATTTTATATTTTTGAACGACTCGTACAATTAATAATATAGAATTGCTTTGGCAATGATATAAGTATTTGTCAATCTAACATTGAATTATATGACACGCGCTTATATTTTCATTTTCGCAGAGGCAACGAACCATCAGCGCATTACGTGAGATTAGTTTTGTTTTTAAAGATTTATTTACCTTATATTCTAAAAAATTGATTATATTATAAATACAAGTTTTTACACAAATAAAATGGAATCTACGTAACTAACTGAATTTCAGCTTACATCATAATCCGTTCAACAGAATACCAAAAATATGTGAATACCTTATATAATGTTATTTCACGAGAGTAATTGTATCATAAGCATATCTTCATTGTATCTTTTTATTTTCGCTTTATTAAAAGTCTAATTTTACTTCTAATTTTCTTATTCTATTAATATTCAGCTCTTCTATATCGCCCTAATTATACAAAATTACGTAAAATATTTTATCTATTTTTCATATTTATTTTTATATTCCCAAAATAATACTGAGACAAATCCATTCTTTTGTTCACGTATAATAATACGATTTTCAATATCATTTTATTTGTACTTTTAACCGAAAAAGTGAAATACAGTCAAGCTATGAAAAATAAATCATTAACTTCATCGTATTTTTAAATTGAATTTGCTAGAAAACCAATTGTAACGAATATTTGTTTGTTTTCATCTGGCAATAGTTTTTGTTATACTAATTTGCTTAAATTTATCAATTTTCAAAAGTAACCATTAAATTATTCGAATTGAAATCATTTAGTTCGTAATCTATTTTAATTATATTACAATCTATTCTAATCGTCAGAAGTCATGTATGTTATTTTTTTTGTTTACGATAATCATAAGTACCGTGTGCGCAAAAAAAAGATTTGTTTATTATGTTCGTTGATTTAGAACTAACACAGAACTTAATGTCTATATTTATAAAGTTACAAACATAAAGTTACAACAACTTGGTTATTTTAACAAGTGTAAGTAATCCATACTATTATACAGACAGTTGCTTGATATAATTATTACCTCTTTAATGATTTGAAATTAATTATTTGTTAATTAACTGGCTTAATTAAATACCCATTTATTAAAAATAATAAATCTTTAAAATTTACGAACTTGGCTTGATTGTCAAAGATGTTAAATTATTTATATCTGTTAAAGTGTGAATTTTTTTAAAATAAAATTGATTACATTAATAAGACAAATAATAGCCAATGTTTTACTATATATAAAATTTTATGAATTCCTTAAAGGAAACATAAAGATTGGATATGGTATTTTGATTAATTTTTATTCGAGCGAATTTTATCATATGCTAAATCTTACTACCAACATTATGAAATTCGAATATTTTTTTATCAAATGGGAGCACATTATAAATTTATATAAATATAAATATGATATAATATAAAAATAACATTACTATGATCATTTGTAATCATTTTCTTTTTTTTATAAATTTTTACAATGTCTTGGAATAAATACAATAATACAACATCTCTCGTTCCATAATTCAAATATTACATTATTGATTCGTTACCCAATATCGTAAGCAAAAATATCTTTGTGTGCAATAATAGATTCTTTTAATTACGTGCTAGTTCATTTTTCAAATAGATTCATATCAAAACTATTGTAAATTGACAAATTCAATATGCATACAATTTGCAAATTCAATATATTCGTTATAAATAAAGATTTCGTATAAATAAAGCCATCGTAAATAAAGAGTTTTTTTTATTATCATAATTATTTACAGAATGATTAATTTGGATAATAATTTTATCATTATTTTTTAAAAATTATTAATGATTACATAAATAAAAATTAACTTAAAATTGTATAAATAGCATTTTACGATACCCATCAAAGATAAAATATATTAAGAATTTACAGATAATTAAGCGAATCATTCATGGAATTTTATTTCCGCTATGAAGTTATTTTATTTATTAAATCGCAATCAATTTTCAATATAAAATTTAACGAATATTTCACGTGGTTAAATCTACTTATAGCTTACTATATATATATATATATATATTATATATTATTTCGATTCATCTAACTATAGTAATTAATGCATTAATATAACTTAATAAATTATAATTATATCCAAGTGAAAATTATTTGTTGGCTTAGAAAATAAAAGCGTTTTTCATTAATTTATAATTTATTTCTTAAATTTTTGCAGCTTAATTAGCATATTATCCGACTTCTAATATGATTAAACTCTAAATATACGCACTTCATAATTATGATGATAAATTATGTTGATTATTCCGAAAATAAAAACGATTATATAAGACTGGCCGTTTTTTCAATACATAAATTACAACGCTTATGGAATTTAACCACTTTCCGATATAGATCTATTACTCGAAATTCTCAACAACTAATGTCTACGGTAAAGCAAGTAAGTAGTAATGAAAAGGAGTTTCATAAACGGTTAACATAATGAAGAAGAAAATAAAGCAAACTGCAAGTTTTGACGCTCTTGTAATTTAAATCTCAACAAATGTGATCAATGAAATCGATAATAGACAGAGATAAACAATCGCAGTCAAGTGTGAAGAGTAAACATCAAGACATTATCATAATGGCTTGGTAACAATCTTCTAATATGTCCTTGCGAGGAAAAAATGGAAATAAAATTGGTACCATTGTTTTACTCTTCCCGTATCAGAAAGAATTTAAGAAATTTAATTTTTCTTGTACATCTTTTCCATTCTTATGAATGAGATTTATATTGATTTACTTTGTCTAGAAAATAACATATTTCTTTAAAAAAAAAAAAAAAAAGAAACATTCGGTATATTGAATGTCATTATAATTAACCTGTTGGATGAGTATTGTTCCTCAAAATTCGTAAGCAAATTTTGCAGAAAATATAAATGGTTTCCGAATTCTGTATTTATTATCTTTAAATATCTGGCAATGATATAAATATCGTTATCTTCCTGATGAATATCCGATAAGATATAAATCATATTAAAAGGAATTTGTATCAATTACTCACTCAGCTGACAAATAAAATTAATTTATAAAATAACATTACAAGCACGTGATTAATATTGTTTTCAATAATATTAACAGATTCCTAATAATATACGACTGAATTCTAATTCTATTGTTTTAGTAGCTATTGTATTTGAAAAACTAATTTTTCTAAATATTATTATATTTTTAAATTGAATTAAAAAAAAGAAACTTGTAAATTACGATATTGAAAATAAAAATGTAACCAATAATGATTTTATACTTCTCGGAAAATAAATATAAGAATAAAACTTTTTTTTTGTTAGTGTTGATATATTTTCTTTTAGTGTTGTTAATAGTCGATTGTAATAAGTATTTATTACTTATTTCATGCTCTTTAACATGCGACTCTTATCCAATAAGATTAACAGTTCTCTCTAATTACAAAATAGAGATTGTTGTAAGTTAAGTCGATAGAAGAAATAATTTGTAATATTTATTTAAGAAAGTATCGGTAATTTAACTTTTAAGTATAGGCTTATACAATTCTTATTTATGTTTTTTTATCTTTTATAATCTTTATTTAATATTTATTTATCTTTTTATGTTTTATTTTACTTACATTCGACGTATAAACATTTATTTTTATTTTATTAAGTTATAGTAACAGTACGTAATACATAGTTAATATCATTATTCGCATTTGCTCAATAATTCAAAGTATAATGAACATAATTGGTGATGTTTCGAATACTCAACCATATATTTCTATTGTTAAAGCAGAAAAAGGCATAGTTAATATATAACAGCGGCCATGGTAATAATATTCTAATTTAAAGCAATGGTTGTAACATTGGTTAAAATTTTTATAAACTACTAATAAAAATAACGATTGCGATTACGCTACTTTATCCTTTCGTGTACTTTAGATTATCAAATTAAATTTGCTTTGAAGTACACACTGTTTACTGTTTAAAGAACCCATAAAATCAATTAATTGTGTTAATGGAAGATACGATCAGGCTTTACGTTTTATTAATAGTATATGAGGTCATAATATCTACTGCTTTATTTATTTTATGAAAAACGTTAACAATTTATAAAAATTAAAAAGCTTTCGTTATCATAGATCGTTACTTGTGGATCTATAAATATTTATGTAAATTTTCAATATATACATAAATTTTCCTTTAACTGTTGTTCGAAAAATTAAATTTGTTACATACCTTTAAGGCAAATAATACATTTCTAGTCGGTATTATATAATTTACTTTTATATTTCTCGTGATCAAAAACTATTCTTCAAAATATTATTTTTTGTTTTTGTTTTTTGTTTAAGATAAACAGTTTTCTTTATAATATATATAATACGTATAATATACATAATTTAATATAAAATACTATTAAATATATTTATAAAATATAAATTATACAGCATTGTAAGCATTAGTAATTTAAAAATAAAAAGTAAATTAATTTAGAAAGTTTTATTTACTCAAGCGATGCCAAGAGTTTTAAAATAATTGTCTATTGCATTATCGTAAAAAGTATGACATTGTTAATTATATTGACATTTCTTTTAATTTATTCTGCTTTTCTACGAATAAACAATGCGATAAATGTTAAATCATCGAAACACGATTAGTGTAATTTTTCGTATTTTTCATCTTCATTATAATGCATAATCTATTAAGATATTAAAAATAATATTTTCAATTATAATTGCTCAAATAATTTATGTCTATTTACTAATGAGAGTTTTTACAAAATCAGAAAAAATTAATTTTATTATTACCTACTGCTGATACAATAGTCATCTAAGCCGTAAAGCATATGTTTATTTTTATATATACAGCGTTAAAGTATCATATTATTATTTTGTAAATACAAAATAATAATTAATAAATTTTATTATTACAAAAATGTCCAGTGTACTATTTATTGAAAATATTTGGATTTGATACATTTCAATATTAAATATATTACTCTCGATATTTTTGAATATGAAAATACTTCGTGAAACTAATTAACGTAACCGTTAATTACTCTGTTTTCTCTTAAAGAATAGTGATAAGCACAAAAATGAATAAATATTCTAATAGTATTACTAAAAGAATAAAAAAATAATAAATTCATGTTAGAAAATACAATAGCACTTTAATGATTTATCATTGTTCAATTCAGAATATAAAGTGCATTTTTATGTTCAAAATTTTTACATGTTAATATATCTTTGTTATATTAGTATTAAAATTGTATAAAATTTTATCGTATATTTATATAATTAATGATATGAATTTGCATTAAAATTGTAGTAATGAATTTCACTAATAAATATTCGGAATCTTCTTGTATATATTATCAGGCAGGTAAAATTATAGACACATCGTTCCGTGACAGTTCTTATATATATGTAACAATCGTCAATAGATCAGCAAGAGAAGATAAAACAACCGTAAACATTGTTTTTTAAAGCCTTCACATATTTCAAAAGTATTTTAATACTTTTTTATACATTTTCACGTGGATTGTCTTTAGATTAAACTAATATTTGTAGTTAAAATTTTTTCAGATTGATACTTTAATTCAATTAAAATTATTCAGCAACTGTAAATATATTTTCACCTAATAATATGAATTATCTGTTATTAAATTTTCTCATATTCGTATGTAATTATAGATTTTATTATAATAATAAACTTTTAATATGTATTATTGGATATCTATTTAAATTTAAATTATTTTTTGGATTTTTACATAAACTGTGTGCTCTATAAATTACCTATGATTTTAGATTCGTAAATTTTATCCATAACGAGACTGAATTGTTTAACATAATTGTCACTTTCAAAGCCTTCTATTTTATACTTTCGATATATAGCTCTTAATAAAATTATTTTAACAATCGTAATTTGAATATTGTAACCGAGAATTTTTAATAATGCACTTTAATGACTTTATGGACTTTAGCTTACGTAAATAATATTAATATTACATAATGCTAATCCGTATAGAATATATAATTAATTTTTTAACACGTTTCCTATTGCTTGCTTGTAAAATCATTCAAATAATTGAATGTAATTTGTCATCAACAACAAACAAAATAAATAAATAACGCATTATCAAATATTAATAGAAATTTTTGTAACATACTTCGAGATTAAGAAATATAATATTTTATTTGTTATAATTTTTGGCAATAAATAGTGTAAAAATTATATATTGAGTAAATGTTTTTTTAAAGAAACAAAAGGGAAGAAGGGAAAGGACCATTATTGTAAAAGAAATCTATTTTATATGCATAAAGGTTAAAAGTATAAGCATTTAATCATATTATGATTATTTTCATAGATATAAATTAATTACTTCATTATTTCCAATTAGCTTTGTTATTTATTTAAAATAAATTTTATATACTGAATATGGAATAATTAATGACGAAACTTAAACTTTCTTTTCAAAATTAGTAGCTGATAATTAAATCATAAAGGCTTAGATATTGCTAATGAAAATAGTTGGCCCTCTCTTTACTTCAATATATACAAATATGGAATATGAATCGACAATATTGGATAGCAACTTTTATTTTATTTAGTGGTGACATCTATTGATAATAAATAAATAATATAATGACTTCAACCGATAAAATACGATAAAAGCGTATTTGCATCTTTCAACATTGTTGATATTTAATAGTCGATACGACCTTCGCAAAAAGTTTATTGGCCCAACTTAGATAAGCCCAATATTTAAGAATTATGCAATAATAATATTAGCATTGGCACTTGAAATTTTCTTAACTAGTAATAATTAACAGAATAATACTAATAATAATAACGAACTATTTCTGAAGACATTTTACATTTTTAATAATGAAGAATTTTTACTATCGCTTATAAATTCTAGAATCCCGAAAGCCAAGTTTTTCTTTCACTTATTCATTAATACGTAATAATGTAAGATTGTAAAAAATAACGTCAAAGTTTAAGCATGATTTGAAATTTTCATATTTTTGATAAAAATAGCATCGATTCTTTTCTAAATTTACAACATGAATTCGACATTTGCATTCTTTATATTTTTCAATTGAAATATTTTATAAGAATGTAATCTTGTGCATTAAATTACTATAGTCGATTTAGAATGTTGGCTAATTAATTAAACATTAAAATGAGGTTGCGTTACCAATTGAAACTGAGGAAGAGGAGTATATTTCAAAAAACAAAAATAAAAGATAATGACACTTGTAGTTCCAGTGAAAATCGCATTATTATTATCCTGAATGCTCTCGATATACAATAATAATTATTATTATAAATCAATTAGATACAGGAACAATTTATCATTTATGATATTGTAGCATGGTGAATTGGCACCCACATACTAAGCACAGGTTTCATATTATACCTAATTAACGACAGATACCCGGCAACTTTCGACATTTTTTGCCTCATCTTTAACCATTGGTCAATTACTTTTTATTGCTTTATTAAATTTATGACATTGGTATATTTTAATGGAGCATTACTGCGTAGGTGTTGTAGAAATCTGCGATAATACCGGATACCAAACCATCGAATTGCAATATAAATAACGAGCAATTGCATTGTAGTCGTAAAATTACGAAAAAAAAAAAAAAAAAAAAGAAAGAGAACGAAACGTTATTGGCTACGCTATAGTTTAACAAATTTGTCAAGCTTGGACATTCATTTGCAATATTATGCACAGCGGAGAACGTTACAGTAAGAATTTTCAGCTTTACTGAAGGCCAAAAATTCGATGAAAAAGAAAAGAAATAAAACGCCGCGACATACATTTATTACATATCTAAATAAGTTGTTCGAGAGTTTATAAAAGAAATTTGTATACATCGTATAATTTCTTAAAACGTTCATTTTTAAATAATTATTAGGAGCTGTGCGTTCTTAACGTGTCAACTAAATAATACCAGGTACAAATATTGTTGCGAAATTTTTTCCATTTAAAAAAATGCAATAAAGAAAAAAAATATAAGAAAAAGTAGGATAATATTATGGTTGAGCATAACATTGGCCGTCCGCTCCGCTGCAAGCTAAGGTAGCAGAAACTTGTCTTTACTTTGAAAAAAAAGAACAAATAAAACGCACAGCCGCAGCTTAGGCTTACGTTTGACGGCTTACTGCACTAAAAAGGCACAATTTTCCGCACCCGAATAAGAAAAGTTCGCACGAAGAGATCAACGTTCGTATATTGTTTTATAGGCGCTTGAAAGTTTTGGTGCGCAATGGAGAAAAATTTCATATACTTTTGTTTCTGTCGTATTCAATTCTTCAATGCAAATAATTCCTATTAAAATATGACTCTTGTAATCTTTTTTTAATACTTTATGATTTTGTACAAATTGTATCTAATAATGATTGTATTTATAAATTTTTTATTTATTAAAAGAAAAAAAATAGTATATAAATTTTAAATGGAAAAATCATTGTAAATTGTGTGTAGCGGAAAGACCGAGTGGAGCTAAAAACTAGTCTATACGCTAACGTTAAATTTATTAAAATTTATTGAAAAATTAATCACTATCGATTAAAGAAATATCCTTGTTATGCATCAATAAAATATTATAATAATTTAATTGAAATTTCTTCGAAATTGATTACATTTCTCATTATTCTATTGGGATATTTTCAAATTTTAATAGGATGGACCAATAAATTATGTACTTCTCACGTTCTAAAATAATGTTTTAATAAATCAGAAATCCATCTGATTGATTAAATCTTGCTTTTATACATTTTGAAATACAGTGGCGTTTAAATGGTATAAAAATAAAAATCTGAAAACATAATTTTTATTAAAGTAACACTTTTGTATAATAATTGTAAATTTAAATTATTTAATTTATAACCTTAAGTAGAAAAGAATACCAAAGTCATACTTTAAAAAATCGATTGCGTCTTTTCTTTTTCTCATTCGAATATACTTTTGTTCATTTTTCGTTTTTAAATTGCGTACGGTCTGTATGTTGCAATACGATTCGACGATTCAAACTCGGCACAATGTCGATGTACCGACAATTTTCGATGTGCTGACTCTTTCTTTTATTTTTTTGCTCGGCTTCTCGATTCACGGGTATCCCATATTAAATTTTCTTTCAATTTTACCACACGCCCGTGAAAAGAGAGCATCAATGCTGGTTCATATGTGTATGCATAAATACACACACGCACGCACGCATACATACACGCAGAACGCTCACACAAACATACGCATATATATATATATATAATATATTATACATATTATATATAACTTAGATAACGTATGTATATATAATATACATAATATCTATAACCTTATCGACTAACCTTTTTTTCTTGTTCGTATAATTTTTTTTCCCTATGTAAAATCTAGGGTCCATGGCAGACCTCGATAAGGCGATTAACTACGCAAGCTCTTTGTACAGTCGGTCGAAGACAATAATATTAATATTACTATTAATATCAATAATAATATAATAATATAATATAATAATATAATATAATAATAATAATAATAATTGTAATAATGATAATAATAATAGTAATAATGATGATATGATGATGATGATGAAGATGATGATGATGATAATGACGACGACGATGATAATAATGATTATTATAAAGAGGTGAACCGTACTTATCAAGTCTCTCGACGAGAAGAAAAATTAGTGATATAAAAGAAGCGTCTGATTCTTTTTAATATTCAATTTTTTACTCTCGTTAATAGCTTGTTCTGGGATTTAGTTATTCTTATTTCGTTCGTTATTATGTACATTATGAACCGAAACCACGTAAATTCCCGGTACAAAATACTTTTGTCGAATTGTGAGGAAAATATTTTGTGTATTTTCTTTCACGAATAAATACTTTATTTTATAATTACATTAATAGCATTAAATAAAGTTCTTTACAATAATAAAATATTAATCGTGGTATCGTTTTTTAAGATTATAAAAATAAGATAAGGAATTACGAAGGATACCCGGATAAGAAATTAAATTTTTAGCTCTATTTCTTGGAATAATGTAAGATCTCTTTATCATTACCATACGTTTAGAATTTTAAAATTAATACATACAATTATAATTATGTACACGCTCTAGATACGTACTCGTCGCCGCCTGGTTGTTCGCGGTCCTCCCAATAGCCCTATATAAAATTTTCCAAAATCTCAGCTCCACAAAAGTATTTTCACTCAAGACTTCGCTCTCTTATGCTTGTGTTTTTGCAATCGTTCTCGCTATATTCGCTTACAAAGTAATTAAAAAAATAATAAACAAAATGTTCATCATTGTAATGTTAGACCGTTTCCTTCATTCATTATGTAATTAACATAATTAACTCTTGAACGGATCCTTGCATTTTCGTTACGTTACTTCGCTGGTATCCATTTTGCTCTTATCAAAATTCCACAAAGAACGTCTGTCTTCGCAATTGTGCCCCTCCCCCCATCCAATTGCTCACCCCGGTACATTCATTATCGACTGACGTTCGACGAACGACGAAGAAATGAAGGCCGCGAGTTAATACGTGCTCCAAAAAAATGTAAATTTCTATTCGAGCGCCTTCACCTGCGCCATAACCTTGCCTTCCCAAAGCGGCAGAACCTCGGTGTCGTCGGTTATCTCTTCCTGAATTACTTTCATATCCAAGTCCTCGCACTCGGTTTTAAAGAAGTATCTGCAACAAGTTAGGATTTTTTTATTTACTCGTGCCATAATAGCGCTTTTAATAGGAAGTTTTATAAAAATTACATTCTCGCGGTCTCGACACTAGTATTTATATAATATTCAAAAAAACATAACTTTTACTTTCAAATACATAAGCAATAGTTTTCTGCCTATTGGATGAAAGACAAAGGACATGAGCATTTAAACAATCGTTTTACTCATTACAATATAAACTTCATTTATTTACCGCTCTCTCATAATAAATATTGAAATAAAGTTGCGCCAATTATACGAATAAGAAAATTAATATTTACACTTTCTAACTTTTGACTAATGAATACTCGTGAAGGGATTGTAAGTAAAAGAAAAAATCGATCTTACCTGTAGCTGCCCTTCTTAGGTAGAACATCTTTGAATTGCTTGAGGGTGACGTTGTAGCCGGGTATTTTGGTTCTATAGGGCACCTTTTCGTCGCAAAAGCTGAACACAACGGTGGTGAAATCTACAGTGGCGTCCTGCTTCGTTCGTCTGAGCGTCGATTGATTGGACTGCATACAGGACTGCATTGGCGGCATAAGCTCATAATCCAACTGTTGTTTGGCCCCACCACCACCGAAGCCGTTTCCGCTGCCACCACCACTGCCACTACCACTGACGCCACAGCCACCTCCACCGCCGCCGCCGCTGCCGCCGCCGCCACCACCACCACCGCTACCACCATTACCGCCGCTCGGGTATCGCAACCTGTTCCGATTCTGTTCATACTCCAACCTTCTTTTTGCCTCCTCCAATTGTGTCGCCTAGATAACAAAAATTATCATCAATAAAGTCATTGATTTTTGTTGGCAATCAGGCGTGTCATTAAGTCGCTTCGCTTACGTTATTTAGCTCAATCACCACGGGCACGTAATTCGCACGTACGTACACGCGGGAAAAACAGTAATTATGCTTTGAATAAACTACAATGGATAAAATATTTTTGAAAGCGCACCAATCGGTGAGAAGGATTAATTAATTAAAAATAATTAAGAAAATGGTAGGATAGATATACAGCTGATTTTTATACGAGAATCCAGAATACTCACAGTATGTGGTTGCGGAAGAAGTGGCATGCCGGGATCGCCGACGAAGGGCTGCTGAGGGAGGTTGCTGAATTTTTTCCGGTTGAGCTTCGCGTTGACGTTGGTCTCCGCCTTACCAGAGCCTCCGGATCCGCTCCCATCCGTCTCTTTTAACCAGTTGAGGAGCCGGCTATCCTTGACCGCCGCGGGCGGCACATCACTCACCACGGAGACGCCGCTATCCGTCAATTCAGTCATCGATTTCTTCGTCGCTGAAGACCGCGTAGCGTCCAGTCTTCGATATCTTTGATCTTGACCTGCTTACAAGGGGAGCGAAAATTTTACGTTAGAGGCCCATCAATTTTACTTATATTTTGTCGCTCATCTTTAGCTTAAGGGTATATAACTATATCGATAATTTTTATGCGACTACCGATTATGAACAATGAATACAAGCAACTGTTGATTGGCTATATGAATAGTCTCGAAATTTAATAAGTTTTTTATTATTTTGTACGAGTAATCTATATATATATATATATACACGGTCGATGTATATAGTGTGCCACGAGTATCTTTCAAGAAGTAAACGAATCATCGAGTTATTGTACCTTGTAGGTAAAGGTCTTGCTTACGTAGCGAATCGGCGTAATCGGATGGTACGGACTTGCTCTTGGGTAAATGCGAGCCAAGGGAGCTCATACTCCCGGCCCCGTGTAACTCGCCGGCTTCCGGAAAGTCGTGTACGTTACCACTATCCCCGGAGAAGGTCGAGAACACGTCCTTCTCCTTGCGTTGACTACGGTGCGATGATGGCCTCGAGGGGTATTGATGACTGTTCGCAATCCCAAGTCCTCCGTTTCCCACCTGTTGATGCTGTTGGATCTGCTGCTGCTGCTGTTGCTGATGGTGATGCTGCTGCTGTTGAAGCTGCTGCTGTTGCTGTTGTTGCTGCTGTTGCTGTTGTTGTAGCTGCTGCTGCTGTTGCTGCTGTTGATGATGATGATGCTGCTGTTGTTGCTGTTGTAGCTGTTGACGGCGGCACTTGTCGGGTGATCGGGGCCGAGGTGAGGCGAGTTTAGGTGAGCGTGAGGGTGTGAGATCTGACCAGACCCGCGAAACGTGCTGGTCGAGGATGGCTTGATCGCTGTCCTCCTCAAGCTGCAGCTTCTCGCGGAGAGCCTCGGCGAGACTACGCGACTGCTGGCCGCAATTTGGCCCTGGAAGCGCTGAGCCACCCATAGAAGACGGAATCATTGCCGGACCCGAGCTCGGCGTACCCGAGGAGTCACAAAGCCCATCGCTGTTATGAACGGAAAACACGTTGTTAAGAAAGAGCATATGAAGACTTCGAGATAGTGTTCGATATATCGTAAAACGAAAATTAAAGACTCAAATACGTCAGAGGCTGTGCAGATTAAGATTGTGATCTGATTAAAAATTACCGATGTCCAATAATTCTATTTACAACGACCAATTAAATAAACATGAACACATACTTAATAATAATGAACAAAAGACGTCTAATTACATTTACTTGCGACTTTTTTGACACTGAGCTCTTGATTATGTGTATTCAGTAAATCGTTATCTTGCTTCTTACTTAGTAAATACGCAATCGATGAACATTAACTTATTAAAATTTAACTCAATATTTATCTTCGATCAATGATAAAGTGGCTTCTTGTAATTTATTTTAATGTTAAAAAAATGAAAATGAAATTAAATAATACTTCGTAATAAATTGTTTTAAGTACATAACACAATATCATCGACAATATAGTGTTCGAAAGTATCAACATAAATATATCATCTCTAAATACTAAATTATTAACTACATTAGTAATTGAGCATTGTTTTATATTATTAAAGAAAAGAAATTCCATATTAAAAGATATATCTATATATACAAATGTATATACACTATATATCCATCTATAAATAAATAAATTAAAAAAGCTAGATTTCTGAATTTTTCAATTTCATTCAATTGCAACAGAGTTCGTTTCATAAGCGCTGCTGTTTTTATAAAATTATCACCTCCTGCTGTGGCTTAGAAGCACAAATATGCTTCAAAGAATTGGGACAAGCGATCAACGAGCCCCGTACGATACTTTTAGCTTATGCATGACCGAGAAAAGAAAACTCTGATTCATTCTAGCCAATTTAACGATTACTTGCTCGAATACGCGTTTATACCTTTGACTGGTGGACATGTCAACTTCCTTGAGCTTGCGCTCGAGCTTTTCCTCGTTCTCCCGGTCGCGCTTGACGCGCTCGAGCTTCTCAATCAACTGACGCGCGAACGACTCCGGCTTCATTGGCTGCGTCTGCTCGCGCGACACCCGCTGCGTCCTTGGTATGATACTCTCATGGCCGACAGGATCACAATTAATCATCGCCGACTTCTTCATCGCCTGGCACTGCCTTATGTACTGCTTCCGTGTGTTGCGTTTCGACATCGAGGCACCATCGCTATTGTTTTTATTTTTCGTATTTTTGAAATTGTTTTAGTTATTATTTGCTTATATATCAATGGGATTAATGAAGGGGGATGCTACTTTTGTGGGGTTTTTCTTTCTGTTGCTGTTTGAAGCCCTGGGCTGTCGTTATTTGACTACTTGGTAATTTAAAGTTACGAGCCAAAAGACTTTTGGATTTAAGGTGATCGAGAGTTAGGTTAAACGACGCTTATACTTTATTATTTCTATTGGTTCCCGATTATGCTGCTTCTATTGTATGCTAATTGAATTCGTAAATCTCAAATGGTCCAATGCACGCTATTGCAAAATAAATGGATAATAAGCTTTTAACTTTTTTTCTTCAGGAATGCTTCTTGAACTTGTTGAATATTTCGTTATTTATTGCCGTTATCAAAATAAAAACAAATAAACAAGTGAACATCTAAAACGAATCAAATGACAATCGTGTCTTTAGAATCTCAATTTACATTTGATTTCAAAGATTGCAAAGTTTTGCCGTATTTTGTCACTTTGCTAAAGATTCGTTAAACAATAGCTATCAAATAGTAGCAACATTTGGCCTTTGGTTTCATGTTTGATAAAGCACACAGTACACAGATTTTTGAAGATTTTAATATTATGTTTTCGATGGGGTATTTAATAAATAATATTCGTTTTGAACCATTATTTCTTCAATTATAAACGAACAATGAATGCCTTTTTGTTCTATTCTATTAATGCAGTATTATCAGATATTATTTATGCGGAATAAATTTTTTCGTTGTCATTAAAAAATCGAATAAATAAAGGTTGACGATTGATGTAAATGTATAAATGAAAAAGTATATTTAATAATTTAATTAACAAAGTGATAATTTCAAATCATTGAAGCTCTACATTGAATTCTTAATCGATCTCATTTGTTTTTTGTTTTTGAAACTTTTGCAACTACTTTTAATATGATTTCATTATTAATCTATATTTGAAAATAATATTTTAAATAATTTTACATTCAAACTACTTGCGTGTAACATTAAAAGCAGTAGGATAAAATAATCGAATTTTTTTTTATATATCTGGGACTAAAAAAGAATTGCAATCCCGATTAAATAAAGTGTCAAAACTGATCCTTAAAAGTCTATGTACGTATGTGTAAAAAAACTAAAAGTTGAATTGGAATTAACAATGAAGTTAAAGTTAAAGTTAAAATTAAAACGAAAAATAAAAATAAACTTACAGAGACGCGTCAGTGAGGGAGAGATTGTCGGACTCGGTGCGAGCGTCGCTGCTCAAGCTCTGGAGCTCCGAGTCTTGCCTGGAGACCGGATTATACGACGAGTATTGTGCACGCGGTCTCGGCACCGACGCATGGTAAGGACTAGCTCCGGGTTGCAGGTAAAGGCTACTCTCATTCACACGCAAGCGAGGCACAGGCAGGGACAACGATAAAATAATAAAACAAACAAATTAAAATATTATGACAAAATATTAAAAAGGGGATTTGGTGATTCATGAGGACGGAATGAGGATTTTTCTTTTACTCTTAGCGTGCGTTACGCCAATGTATACTTAAGAATGCGCGTGCCACTAATATATTATAATACGTAATCTTAACGTTCTTGTGTTGTGTTGCACGACGTTAATAATAAGCTTATAATGAAAAATTGTCAAAGACTGCATTTAACAACGCGGGACCATTAAATACTTTTCGACATTCTTTCGGCGATTAATTATGAACGCAGGAATTAATTAATATCAAATTAAACAAAGATACATAAATAACAACAACAATAATAACAACGACGACGACGACGACGACGACAACAACAATCACAAGATTAGCAATAAGAACAATAACAACAACAACAATAATAATAATAATAATAATAATAATAATAATAATAATAATGACAATAAAAACAACTACATATATTAATACTAGCAACAATAATTATTAAGTCACATTAGGATCCGTATAAATGTTGCAATTGTAGGCAGGATGAATAATAGCTGTGGTCAAAGGATGCAGACTTCTTACCCAGCGAAAGCCTCTGGCTTGGGTCTGACGTCGAGAGCCCTGAGCTGCTGCGTAGCCATAAGGATGTCTTTGGTCAGTCTCATCTCCCCCTTATTAAATTCAGTTGATGGATGATGATGATGCTGTTGCTGCATATGCGCGTGATGATGGTGATGATGATGTAGCTGCTGCTGCTGCTGCTGTTGCTGTTGCGACGTAAATTCACCTTTGAGGATTAAAGAAAGAGATTATCAAAAGTTCGATCATTACGGAGTTAATTTAACGATTATTAAGCTATTGACAAAAAAGTCCACGAAGTTAATTGCTTCTTTTCAAAAAAAAGTAATTTAAAGTACCAAACAGGTGCTAAGTGTAAAATGTAAATGAATGGTATTTGAATTATGATAATGGAGAGTGGAAGGGGGAGGAGGAAGTAGAGAAGAAAAACAATACAAACGGCTAATGTTTCATATACTCACTATCTTCGTGTAGCGTTGGCAGTAAGTTAGAAATGCAGGATATCGAGGGTTCTTCCGAGGAGCTTGGACATTCGTCGTCCTCGACGACATCCTCGTGCTCGTTATCATGGCCTGGCCGCCTTTGACAGTCAGTGCTCAACTCCGCGCACTGGCAGTATCGCACATACTGCAGATAAACGTCGGAGCGCAAAAAATTCGGGTAAGTCGTCTCTTCGATCAGGCGCTCGACCTCGCGCTGCGCCAAGTCGAACATTCGCTTATCGGCGAGTCCCTCGCGCACCCGCCGACTCATCTCCTTGCGTACGTCCTCGGGAAGCGCTAGCTGCGGCCTCTGGAAGAACCTAAACAGGAAAAGCATTCGATCTCTTTTAGGTTTTGTGTTCGTTACGGCTTATGCCAAGGATATTAATCCAATGACTGGCGCTGGTTATTTTTCCTAATTAGCAATATTATGCTTTTTTGAAAGTTTTAACTTACTGTCTCTAATGTTTTAGAAGTACTAAGTACTCGACCAATACAACTTTTAATAAAAATTATTTCTATATTGCATATAGTGATTTTTCAAAGATCCTCACTATTCTCAAAATAACGATAGTACAACTTTTTTTTTAATTTTACATGTTTTGTTCAATAGTTATTAATGCTGATCGATGGATTTTTCATAATAATATAGAAGGTCAAATGTCATCGAGCCGCTTACTCGTCTATTCTAAATTATCAATAATATCGCCGATTGACATGACCCTATATTTAAGTTTTCTTTCTAAAATATTGGATCTTAACAACTTAAGTTTGAAATCAATATAAAATCTTCCAACGACCCACTACTTATCGAATACATAAAAATAATAACATACGGAGCTCCTGCATTTCCGACGTACCTTCTAATGAGAACCTTAATAATGGCGGTGAGCTTGTTGGGATCGCGTTCCTCCTTAAGGCCCTCGCAGGCGAACCAAAAGGAGAGCGCGTACGTGTGTCCTTCTTGCTGAAGATAGTGCTCGAAGAGTTCGAGGCCCTTTGGGTCCTCCAACAGGGCGTGAAGGCTTCTCGTCCATTGTAAGCATGCCAACCGCGAGGTTGAATCGCTCCTTTCCTCCATGTCGACGGCACGGTCGCAGCGACCCCCCAACTCGAAACCCAAAGGCGCGCAAGTGGCATCGCAAGTCGAGCGCCGGAGCTGGAAATCCGGACTCGATGGACATCTGCCTACGTAGACGCCCCTTTCCTCACCTACCACAACAGATTACAAATGCACATTGCTGCTTAGCACTGTCTTTTCATCGCCACTAACAGTTGACTAAGAATACATTGAAATGAAGTCGAAATTTGGAACCAAGTGCTAGGACCTTAGATTGACAGTTATTATACCGTAATTCACTTGACTTTAAACCGACGAATACTCTCCACAAATACTACCTAAGCCATCGGTTGGGCCGAGTATTCATTTTCAAGATATTTTCTTGGATTTAATGGGTAGCTTACCAGGAACAGGGGGCCTGGGAGAATTCTCGTTGAAGCAGCGTAATTCGGATGGTCGAGGTCCACTCATTCTATCTCTCGCGACTAGCGCGTACTGCTTTCCTGTCTATGCTGAATTTCGATGCACGACGCCACTTACTGGACATGGCTAGTCTGAACCTGGAACACAATGTAAAGAGTTACCATAATTATTTTGTCTGCATTTTTACAACAATAACAATAGCATTATATTATAAGAAACAATAAATAATAATAATAAGAAGAAGAAGAAGAGAAAAAACATAATAACAATGAGAATAATTCTTGTAAAATGTCTCATATCCTTGCATGTACCAATGTAAAAATGTTGATTGTCTCAAACTAGATCTTATTTATATTAAAAACTATTAAATAGAAAATTTTAATGAACCATAATGTTAATGTAGCAAAATATATTGAAATAAAAGTAATATGAAATTAATATATTTAACTATAGTCAGTGATTAAATAAAATAATTAATTGGGTACAATTTTTATCATTCGCATTATAAATTCAATACAATATTTCTTAAGAATTATTTGCCTCTAATTTAAACTCAATCTTAGTAGTTTAAAATAGATTTTGAAACTCAAAATAATAAAAAGGTTCATCATTCGTTCAAGTTGAATTTCACAGTATTGATTTACTAGCTTATAAGTATTATAATGGCTGCTCTGGAGCATTGCAACTAGAATTCTCCGAGCAATGGATCGATAGAGCTCAACTCAGTACTTCATCGTGACTCGTATGCCACTTATGGAAGCCAGTAAGCCCATTTTTTGGATGGGATACCAAAGCAGTGGAAAAAGAGGGGTAGCCAATCCAAGGCTGTATATTCCAACCACCTAAGCTTTCTTACCCCCAACTGGAAATCTCTACTCTAGTGGCTTTGCACTGCGCAGCCACCTTTTGTAGTCGCTGATATTGATCGGAGGCAAAAATGATGAGCGAATGTATCTTCTAGTCAGAAAAATAATCCTTGACAAACCAATGAGTGAAATGATGTATGGACATATCGATGGATCCTTTCTATTATAACTAAAGAAACAACAGGGACAGAAAAAAAGGAAAGAAAAGAATAAAAGAAAAGAAAATTCAATAATAATATCCTAGTCTCAAAATATGCTATTATCTTTTTAAAATTCTATATATTATCATGCTCCGCCTATAGAAATATATTTTTAATAGATACATAAGTTTCACTTTGATAATGTGTAACCTCAAAAATTTAAAAACAGGTACCTAAATAAATAAATATATTTAATTAATTTTATAACCTTAATCTTATATAATGACAGCTGGTATATCGTCTAAATAAACAATAATTAAAAAACTAAATTAAAGTTTGTCAATTACTTCCATTTTTACAAGCCCATTCAATATACTTTAAATAATTTGGTTATCTTAAAATCAAATTTATCACAAAAAATGTATTTATCGTTAAGTAAATTGGTATCTATAAATATCATCAAATACTTATTTTGTTATTATAATCATTACAATTTTTAGATAATAAACTTGTGAACTAGGTAACTTAAAACCAATAAAGTATTTTACTTAATTATGTATATACAATAAAAAATATCCATAATCTTAAAATTATTTTACTGCTACTACTCATAATGATAAGGGCAGAACAAATTAAGAAACAGAAAGGAAAATTATTCAAATTCTCTTGTTTTGAAATTTTATACAAGCATATTTTAATAAAAAGACAAAGAAAAAATTCTGTAGGAAAAATGATAATATAGAGAGATATAAAGAGAGAAAGAGAGGAAAGAACGAAGTATGAAAAGCTGTCATAATGAATTGTTTCAGTCGACTGCATTCATACCTGAGTTAGAGGGTCTAGAACCACTAGTGTACATACCATTTTGATGCACAATCCTGTAAGATATAATTTCTTGTTCTCTTTCTTTTCTAAAATAATATCTTTATAAACAGTTTATTTTTATAAAAGAAATATGAATTTAATAGCCTATATAAATTTGAGTCGCTTTGTTAAATGTGATAGTGACTACGTAGCGTCCAAAAGTAAACTGAACGTACTGTAGCTTGCATCCTGACCAGGACTGATGCCAGTCTTACACACACATTCAAACATTGGGGTGGAAGCATTTGGAGAATGGATCGATATACCCAGGACTCCAACCACTTGCAGATTGCACTGACAAAGAATTTTATGCTCACTGATTATTAAAAAAAATTTATAAGTGACGAATGCTTGGTGATATACTTAATTAATTTACAATAAAATAATTATTTTAAATAAATAATCTATACTTAATATTCTTACTTAACTGAACAAAAAAATATTAAATATATTTGAAATAAAATACTAATCTTGGGACAAAAAATTGAGTCTTTTCTACGGGATATACATTTTGTTCTTTTACTATGATTGTACTTTTTAAAGTTTATAAAAATAATTTTTAGTAAATATAACAACAGAAGAGCATGACTCATGCATTTCAGCTCAGATATCGATCAGCTCCTTTAGAAAAAGACTATAAAAGACTCATCTATGTTTTTATAACACAAGAAGATCGATAAAGTAGTGTAGAAAATTACAGAGTAATTAGAGTTGAAATTCAATGTAATTCATAGATCACCTATTAATTAAAAGCATTATATTTCCATTGAGAGCCATATTAATTCATATTAATAAATAATGATCCTCAACTAAAGTTTAAACTTTAATATCCCGTAAATTATATTTAACTTCATGATTTGAAAGTAGCAAATTATACAAACCTGATTCCTAATAAGTATTTTAAAGAAAAAGCGCGTCTTACGACAAAGTGCTTATAATAAATAACGAGACGCTACACCCGCAAAGTTAACCTCAAAAATAAAGTCGGTAAACTCACGTGCACGGGCAAAACAGACAGAAGACGGCAATGAAAACAAGAATGCAATATATGTAAAAACTCACGATCCTTGGTGTCGATGATAATGCCTCCTTGGCAACATAATCTTTCGAGTATATGGATAGGAAAAACAAAAAAAGGACTAAGCAACAAATTAAAAAGGATAAAAAAAAAGGGACAGTGGGAAAGAAAGGAAACTGAAGCGTACGAGGCTCGCGCGAGAACGAAACTTTGAAGTTAGCCGCAATCGAATGAGATGGAGAGTAGAAGAAAAATGAAAAAAAAGAGAAAAAAGAAAGAAAAGGCAAATGAATAATAAGGAGTTAGGTGCAAGGTGAATATTTTTAGATTCAAAACATTTAGCGAAGGAACGAGAGTGGTCGGTGGTCAGAAGATATAGCTGGTAGTGACACGGAAAAGGGGTGTTGGTGATGCTACGAGTCGAAAAATAATTTGGTAAATGATAAATACGAACGAGAGGAGCTGAAAAATAAAGGAATCGATAAAGTTCAATGAGAGGCCAAGATAGAAACAAACAGCAGGCAAAATAAAAAGGATGCTACTGCCTGCGCAGATGGCGCGCATATAAGCGTCACCGGTGCATTGCTTGCCGTTACACGTCATTTTATATTTTGATTTTGCTAAAGTAATAAAGTAAGCAAATGTAGGGGGTAGCTTTGCACAATCAAAACAAAGGCAAAGAGATGTAAAATTTGGACAATTACGAGCAGTACGAGATTCTTTAAGGAAAGTCATAGCTCAAGCGTTTAGAAGAACGAGCAGCTTCGTTATGCACAAATCCATGCATTTGTTGGTTTTCTAAGGGTAAACTACGTCGTAATATAGAGTACAAACGAAAGAGTTGAGATTATAATTTTTTGTATAAATCAAGTGACGATTCGGATGAAAGTCAAACGCGTCCTCGTCGCTTTCATCTCATGATGTATAATTGGGAGTAGTAATTAGTCGGTTCTTTTCGTCATCGGCGAGACCGCAGTTATAAAACTATATAGCCGTGCTTTTCTAAACGAATAAAAAACAAAGCCCCCACGAAGAGAAGAAAGAGGTGAGTCAATGAAAAAGAAGGGAGATACGACAGAAAAAAGACGGAAAAAAAAGGAGAGGCGAATGTTTTTCGCAATATAAACGTATAAAATTGCAGGAATCCTCGTAAAATACAAAAAGGAATCCCCCGTCATGGAAACCAGATTTTATTCGAATGGTATCCCCACCCTCCACCCCACCCGCCGTTCGACCTGTCACTCCCTCTCTCTCCCGCAGCTCTTCCTCACACTCGCTCCTTCCACCTAAGCGGGCATATCGCAGCATCTCACAAGCGAGCAGGGAATAAAAGTGCTGTTAAAAGATATTGAGAAAACGCACAGACTCGAAAAATCCTTTGACCGGGAGGATACATACGGCCGAGGCTCTCAAGACAGTCATAAGAAAAGGAAGGAGAAAGAATGTCTCTTCAGTCGAAAATATTTCTCACTCTTTCGTGGTTGAAATGTAGGAGCAGCGACCGGGGGAGGCGAAGCAAAAATCCGCGCGAAATATTAAATTCAACTCGATGATAACAATATACGCGTGCGAGGAGGGACGTGTCGATACGGAATTCGCACTGGATTTTCATTATTAAATCGCAGTTGCACGGCGATTCGCACTCGACCGAATTTCGCGCGATTCATACGAGTTTACACTGTTATTGGTGGATGGAGTAGTCCGGAGCAATGCATTTATGAAATCGTACAACACCGTTGGCATGAAATAATAACAAAGTGGGCTCCTACATGTTTTCTACAGAAATAGAGTAATAATAATTCATTGCAGCGGTACAATGCATTTTTATCGAAACGATAACGAACTACGACTAAAATTCCGTGCTTAAGTATATCTCCAAACACTCTAGCTGACAATTATTGTTTTTGCTCGATAGTTTTACTTTATTCTCTGACCTAAAATACAAAGGAACTCGACATTACGCAAGTTATGATTATTCAAGCAGTAGAACTTAGTCGATAAACGCGCGCGCAAATTTCACTACGCCATCGCTCGACGAAAGCTCGAAAGCTCCGCGACAATAGGAAATGTGGGGGGGGGGGGCAGGCGACATCCTCGTCGAACTCCGGTAATGCGCGACCTGAGATAGCGGCGGTCGAAATTCAATGTTTACCGACCAGACCGATCAAACAGAGACGCCTGTTCATTGATCCCATTGTTTTTGCCAAACTCGTCGGTAATTCCGTCATCCAAGGCTTTTCAAAATGCATCGTTGCTGTTGTTTTCTAGGTCGCCAAAGTAGGATGAAAACGAAACAATAAACAAAAATAAACGCTCGTAGTGAATTATAAGAAAGAAAACATAAATAAATATATAAATTTTTAAAAAAATTTTAAAAAAATTAAAAAAAAAATCTTAGGCAATTGTAATTTTCCTGAAGAAAAGGCTGAGAAGTAATATAATAATAGAAGCAAGTTCGTAAACGTTTTAGCGAAAAGTTTTTGTCGAGGCGCAGGCTTAAACATGCACAAGAATATAGGGGCATAAAGGAAGTCGCGTGTACTCTATCCATTCTCTCTCTCTCTCTCTCTCTCTCTCTCTATATATATATATATATATATATATATATATATATATATATATATATATATATCTATCTCGTTCTGCCGTGCATTCTGAGAGTTTAAGTCTGTCGGCACGGGATGAAAGAAAGAGAAACAGAAAAATCCGAGTCCCTCTCCCTCACCCTCTTTATCCCTTTCTCCCGAGGAGCGAGAGAGAACGCAAACTGTATTCTTGCAACGTAGCAGAGCTGTCGAGCGGCATTCTTACATGGGGCTACTAGTTTTTCAGAGCAGCGGCTTCTCCATCGCGCGCGTCTCTCTGTCCCTTCTGCTCCTCCTCCACCTCCTCATCGTCTTTTTCGCCACTGCGCTCTCTTTCTCTCTCTCTCTCTCTCTCTCTCTCTCTCTCTCTCTTCCTTCTTGCCGTGTCGTCCGTTTCTCTTCTTTTTGCGGCGCACTGCCGCGCCACGTCTTCCTCTATCTAAATATGCATTTATGTTATTGTTGTAAACGCATTTTTCATGACAGTTGTCTTTTGACATCTTGCGTTTCTTCACCCCCTTCATTTTAATAAAGTGTCCCGTATTGATAAATTACAACTCCGTTCTTTAATCATCGCAAGAAGATAGTCCGGCGATCAACGATTCAAAAAGTAACATATCACAATTATCTTAATACTTGACACATCGTAAACAATTTAAATACTTATTAATACCAACGGTATGACGAGGGAGACAGACTGCAGCATTTTTAAGTGCACCGCTCGTAAAAATATGCGGCAGGCATGTGTAAAAGTATCTCGCGACGCTTGTCATTAAAAATAAAAATGAATGGCAAACAATGCGCGCGCGTAAACATTTGTTTAACGACCTCGTAATTGAATAATTTGAGACGGTCATTTTATCGGCGTGCATAATCGATTGACGACGACCACTGATCTGGCAACGCGTCTCCGAGGTGGACAATGTATATAACGACACATGGCGACCATTTTATTATTCCGTATCTCAAATTTGGATCAAAATTCTACTTAATTTTGACAGTTGTAACCAAGACGTTTTGTATGTGATAGTCGCATCATCAATTCTATGCATTACATTTGTGCAATGCAGCAATAATCCAGTACCTTTTTAAGCCACGATCAAGAAAAATGAAAATAACCATATCCCGTTCAGAGAGTGTAATCGCTACTTTTTCAGAAATTTAAATAAAATTTTCTTATATGGTTATTTTCGCGCCAATACCTTTGCACAAAGAGAAAGAGAAAGAAAGGGAGAGAGAGAGAGAGAAAGAGAGAGAGAGAGAGAGAGAGAGCGAACGAACTATTTTTTACCTGTACTGCTTTATTCATCCTCATTCAGTCTTATTTTATTCTATTACCTTGTACCTTATTCATTTCATTCGATACACTTTATTTATATATGTGCTCATCAATTTTGTACTCTTGTTCACATAATATCGAAATTTATTATTAAAAGTACAATAATGTTGATCGAATCGTCGTCGCTCGGTATTTCATTATTATATGATTTTATAATTCAATTAGGTACTTTTGTTTGATGTAGCCTTTAATTTTACTTGAAAAACATTATTGTTAAGGATGTAAATAAACTAATCGATTAATCCAATTCCTCTTTGCCTGCTTACTGAAATAGTAATTCTTTTCTCTCTCTCTCTCTCTCTCTCTCTCTCTCTCTCTCTCTCTCTTCCTCTTTTTCTCGAGCGCGCACTCGCTCTTCCTCACAGAACGTACGCTCACAGTCTTTGCCCTTTGACGGTAATATTTTAATGACTTTTTCTCTTTAATTGGACGATTTCGGCCACACGGTCTCAAAGGGAGTCGCGGCTGTGTAAATGCATTTTTCGAGATGCCAACGAGAGGGAGCGAGACTAAGTGCGCCGCATTAATGGCGCCAGTTTTTCGACCCTGTACAAACTTCAGGACAAGCCGTCGCTGCTTTCAAGTTTCATCCTCCGTCAGCAGTGAAATCTACGCTGCATACGAACACCACGAGTTTTACAGTAGTTGCAGTGCCGACTGAATGAGCCAACATTCGAACTTCTCGAATTATCAGTGGATATTTCACTTTCCCCACCCCGTCACGGAATATCCGCCTCCTCCGCCTCCACCTCCTCCTCCTCCTCCTCCTCCTCCTCCTCCACCACCTTCTCCCCTTATCATCCCTGAATATTGTTCTTTCCGTCGAGAATCAGTAATTTTAATGGACGAAGGAGCGCGTCTCCCCCCTATTTTATTGGTTTGTTTTAAAAATTTTTGATTGGTCTAAGACAAAAAAATAAGCCTGCTGGTCTTATATTTTACTCCGCTCGTAATTTTAAAGAAGACACAAAGTCACGTAAACGAGCATCGACGTAGCCGTTAAATGACTTCGATAACTTCGCAGGATAGTAGCAGGCAGTGTTTTTGTCTTTGTCTTTTAATTTGCAATATGCGCTTGTTATTAATCCCTATATCTAATTTGATTAAGTATTATTTGTAATACTTGATAGGAGTGAGAAGTGAGGAGTGACAATTGAGCTTTAGAATATAGATTAATATTTACATAAACAGATTGTCGTCCTAGGCACTTTATCGCAATACACAGGACTGTACGTACTACGTAAAAATTACGACGAATGCACAGTGAAAAATTGCGAAGACATCTCCTATGCTTTTTACTTTTTACTCTTTTCCAGCGCTAATTTCGTTACTTTTTATTTTTCTACAAAGCTTATAAATACTCTTGCATACGACGAAATGAAAGCTGTATTTTATTAGAATGCGGCTGGTACGTATTTCATACATTTTAGTTAGACTGTTTTTTCAAATATTTGCACTGCATTTACTTCTGTATTTAAAATAAAGAAAGAAGAAGAATACAAAGAAAAAAAAAGAAAAAAATGGTTTTATAATGCATAATTATAAAATGTTTTTTAATTTATGATTTGATAAAACATGGTAGATTCGATTAAGCGCCGATGTTAATTTTTATTTAAAAAGGCAATAACTAACCGTATAGATGAAAATTATAGACGACTGAGACACTAGGCCTACAAATAATAAAGCCTTAAATTGACAATTAGCTAAATTTTTCAATCGATAACGGTCGATGGCAATCGGTACATGAGGCTATACATGTTTCTTCGTTATGTCGATTTTAATTGTCCTCAAAGGACAATAACGTATGGGAACAAACATAATTCGTGAACGATTACGTAATAAAATAAAACTTGTAAAAACTCCTCTTTGCATTAACGGGATTTTCACGAAAAACGAGAAGACCGATGACACTTGCGGTGGAATATATTCCATTTGATGGAAAAGGCGCGACAAAATCGTGCTGCAAGAAGCGAGAATGTAAAACTCGACCAAGAGATAATGAATGAGCAGCCAGACACTGTTGCTGGCACTGGTGAAGATGGTGTTGGAACTGGAGCTGGAGTTGGCGATGGGAATGTTGATTGTTAACGGTATTGGTATTAGTGATGATGTTGGTATTGGTATTGATGTTGGTGATGGTGTTTGTATTGACAATAGTATTGGTGTTGGCGTTAGTGGCAGTGGTAATAGCAATGGCGGACCAAATAAAAAATCCGACAAATCAAAAGGGAGAAGAGAGAGAGAGAGAGAGAGAGAGAGAGAGAGAGAGAGAGAGAGAGAGAGAGAGTTATATACACTGAGCGGGGAGGGCGGCGGCACGGAGCAAAAAATAAGAGCACGCAGAGCGTATAGTGAAGGAAGAGAAGAAAAAGAAAGGATGAAGAGAAAAGTAGAGACTCGTCGGGTCTTCTTAAAGGCCGACCGCCCGTTGCCTGACTATCAACTCGGGAGACAGAGAGAAGATCATCGGAGTCCCCTCTTCCTTCTCGCGTCACCACCACGACGACACTCCGAAACATTGAGAAGCATGAAAAAAAGAAAAAGACAGAAAAGGAAGAAGAAGAGACGGAGAAGAACGAGCGAACGGGCTCTGAGAATCCGTGGAAGTTTTTATAGAGCACAGAGCGGGGACGGAGCTCTAATACCAATTTTCTAAGATCGATTTTGGGCCTTTATCGCAACGCAACGCCCTTATCAGGTTTGATGGGCCATTGTCGCCCCGCCTAGATAAATGGAAAGGCACGTCGCCGATCTTTTATGCCATTTTGCTTGGAGTGTGTTTTTGATCGCGGTCATCTAAAATTTCGCCCCGTCGTAATGACGTAAAAAGCATTTTGAAATTACATTTCCCAAACGGACATCTTTTGCGATTACGGCTCATTAACTTTACGGCCCACTCCCAATAATCGCAGCGACTAGGCATCAGAATAATTTTTATTTTATCGCTAGACTGCTTGCTTTATATGAAATTTATTGTGAGAAGGCTTCACTGGACCTTTGCATTTACTCTAATTCCGCAACTTTCGAAATCTCGAATGTGATTAAATGGCTCGTCCAGAACGATTTACCCTTCTACATTTGAATTTGCAGTCAGGCTTTCCGGCGCAATCGTAAAGGTTCTGGAACTCGAGGAGCTAACGGTCGTGGTAAATGATTTAGTGTGCGCCTAACAGCCTCATAGGGGAAAATTAAATTACATCGGCAACCAATAACTAGAGGAAAAATATACTAGCAACGACACCTTAACCTTGCGCGCCCTTCCGAATGAGACAGCTTAACGACCGAAGGACAAGGGCGATCATTGGGTCTATCAATGGTCGTAATATGTCGGGCCTCGCACTTTCCGCCACCTACGACATTTAAAAATTCTCGGAGTGCGTGCACCTCCCGTGGGACGTGTACTTGGAAGCCTACCGCGCGGACCGTACGCCCCTCTTCTGTCTCCTCGGGGCTCTTTCTATAATCGACACAACCAAGCGAGTGAATAAGTGAGTGGGTGAGTGAGTGAGAGAGTTGAACTGCTAATCTTTGCATTGTCGGCTGGAATAGAGAAAAGATGGAGCGTAACTACAGTGCATCCGAAGAAGAGAGCGAATAAGAAGCGAAGCAGGAAAGCCGCGGAGAAGTGCGCCGCTGCATTTCATCCACTCTCTCTTTCGTGCAGGTTTACGCGCCGTTACGTCGGTTGGTGTTAGTGTGCTGTTGCGCACGAAAAAGAAATCCGTTGAGAGGATCTGAGCTCGTTCAGCTCGTCGAAGGAGGCGCACAACAGATATGTACGTACGTGTATTTAGGTGGATGCATGAGCGTGCGCGCGCGCTCAAGATGGGTCGGCAAAGAACAGAGGAAGACGGACGAACAGGATCGCCGATGGGGAGGAGAAGTTAGAGAAGAACACAGCGAGTGAGCGAGAAGGATGGGAGAGAAAGAGGGACAGGCTCCAGCGGCGGCGGCGGTGGCGGCGGCTGCGGCGCCGCTTGATGTGCGCCGGGTTCGTAATTACAGGTTTTCGGTACGCCTCGCTCCAAGAGAAAGAGAAAGAGAGAGAGAGATAGAAGCGTGGGAGGGAGGGAGGAAAGGAGAGAGACAGAGACAAAAAAGCCACACGGCTTTCCTCGCGCCCATATAACGGGTGTCCCGTGAACTAGGCGCGAGCGCCCCTTTTAGGTTAGAGACTTTATCAGGCCCAGTCATCGGAAGGCCGATAATCGATAAAACTTGTAAGAACGACGACTTCTTCCGCTCTTTTACAACTCCCCGTCATGAAATTCCTTCAATAGAATAAAATGGCCGTTATTTTACGATATGCGAAAGTGTCATTATATCTAACCTGAAAAGTAAGAGAGAGAAGGGGAAAGTGAAGGAGAGTGGCTCGAAAACGATCATTTTACAAATTAACTTCCAAGTATCTAATACCCATAATATTTAAGAGTTAAAGTCGGCGATCTCTCATCTCAATAATTGTCGTATTTAAAAATTCTCGAGGGCATTTATCATCATTTTGAAAAATGATGATGTCCCAGATTAAGTGCCATGATGTCGCTCGACACACTGGCGCCTACGTAAAGATGCGCGAAACTTGGAAAAACAGAGTTACACGATAACATCTCTGACGGGATTACAAGATAATTGCGAGAAGAAAATAAGTATTAATGGGCAATAATTCACAAGGAGAGAAGAGGAGAAAAGTATACTTTTTATTCGATTTTTTTGCTTTGACCGTTTACAACACTTGCACCCAAGTGTTTGTATTTATGTGCGGGATGACTTGATGTAAACTCGTGTACCAACAAAATTCTTGTTTTATCATCGAATTTGTTCATAACATTGTATTCTCTACCTTTTTAAACGTTCGATACACTATATGTATATGCAATAGTTAAAGCTACTGGCTTTAATATTTCAAGTAATTAGTATTGTTATAATGTAATACGTGCAATAATCCCGATTTATAGATTATTATGAATTATTCAATTAGGGCTCCGCTTTATTGTTAACGAAATTTTTTTTAATCCACAAAAACACGTTGTTGTAAACGTGATAAGACTTTACAACACTTATATAAAAACGAGAAACTTGAAGAACATCTGTTTAATCTTAGCTTTTCAATTTATGCGAGCTTTCAAAAATATTTAAATCATCTATGAGAAAATGCAATGAACATACGGCATACGACATAACAAATTAATATTAAAAGAGCTCTGTGAGCTAGCATTTTGATTTTTTTGCCTTGATTTCTCCTCCATCTTACAATCGCTTCGCCTCCCCTACTTTCTCTCTCACTCTCTATATCCCTTTTCACACCCACCCACCTACCCCTTCTCCCACTCCACTTCACTCACCCACTCATATACAAGGAGAGAGAGAGTCAAAGTATTTTCGTGTATTTCTCTTTTTTTTCGTTTTTATTCGAGACCCGCAAAGACGCATGAATAAAAGGCCCGTCGCATCGGAAATAAAAATGAGAAAAGCACGAAACGTGACTGCGTTACTTAAGGGCGGGGCGCGCGCACAAAAAACATTAATGATCCGCGCCGACCCGCATTACCTATTTCTTTTTCTCTCGCTCTTTCTTTTCCTTTATCGTGCGTTCTTTATGTTTTATTTCGAAATTTAATTAAAGAGAAAAATATATATCTTTTGGGCTTGGGGCACCGCACCGGGTGCCTTTAATTGACACACGCCGAGAAATATCTTTATACAAGTGTGTTGGTTAATTTTCGGAACGCATATTTGTTTTTGTTTGTTTGTATCGTAAATTTTATGGTCGATCTCGGGGAAAGTGGGGCTTTTCCTACCACAATTTTTTCACATCGAGTTTCTTAGTCCTCGTAGCCGGTCAAGTTTCTTAAGCAGCCACGAAGGAGAAAGAAATTTGCCCCGTCGTTTCTTCTCTCGGTTCGTTATACCAGGCTAGATGAGTTAGGAACTCTTCGTCAATTGTTACGTTATTGGGCCTGTGGGTTTCGTTAATAATTAGCCACGAGAAATGGTAATTGCGACATATATTCACCGTTTCTTCACAAACATAATTCCTTCACGCAAAATTATTATGGATTTTCAATTAATCCCGCGAACTGAACTTTCGAGGAGGATAATGAAATTAGCATGCTAATTGCTGTTCTTACGGAAAATAGTAAATAAAGAAAATTAACGAATGTCTACAGACACGCTTCAGAGACATTTGCGCGAAAATTGTGAGGATTCGATAAGATTTTCGCTTGTCGAATACCAATCGTCTGCGTGCCCCCCCCCCCCGACCAAATTATTAATCGCTATTTACGAACGATAATCGTAACATTACTTTCTCTCTGAGGCTGAATTTTAAGGCCTCCCCACACTGACGTGTCGCGGTCTCCCAAAACGAAAACAATATATCGCGATTCGTGCTTGTCTCTTTAAAGCGGGGCAAAGGGCTGCGTGAGCCGATAAATTACCACGCTCACGAGGCTGAAGGTCGAATTTCCGAGAAGGACCAGGAGAGGGCTTACCTGACGGCGTGCGTGGGTCCGCCCTCGGCGTAACAGGAGCTGCACGCACGTATTTTTATCGCGGGCCCTTTCACGCAACGGGGATCATTGTCGCGCGTGGGAATATTGCTGGCCCTTCCACGTATTGCCGAGCCACGCTTCTTGGACTTTTGAGCTTGGGTCTGGTCTGTGAGGTCGCCGGTTATGTTATCGAGATAACGCAGCTGCCCATCCCTAAAAGGGTTGTGTCCATTCGCGCGGAACCGAATAAAAGCTTTGGGAAATGTCGTTTGGGTAAAGCGTATCGGCGTAAAATCTCACCCATCGTTACTCCCACCCAGCTCCTTCGTCAAAGTTTGGAGAATACTTTGTACGTTTTTTGCCTTCACGCGCATAAAATGGAGATCAATTCCATGATCTTCACCCTGTAAAAATAGTAAATAGGTATACAGAGTGGGCGTCCGGTAACGCGTTGGCTTGACGCCGCTGAATATTCCATTTGGCGCACGAGAGAGAGGGAGGGATTCCTTTTAATCTTTAGAGGGCCGGCAAACGGAAGATCGTAAATCAGTGGATTTGTCCCCGAAATGTCGTATTGCCTTATATTTCGACATTGTGCGGACGATACAATGTGCGCTTCGAGAGTATCGGCAACGACTGCTGATTTTTCTCCCCCTCGTGTTTGGGAAATCGTGCTCGCTCACGCGTTCGCTCGAATCATAAAAAATTGCTTCTTTTTCTTTATCTTTTTTTCTATGATTTTATTTTCCTTTCCTCTGTTCTATGACTTTTTTCCCGCACAATGCACGGCAATCTCGACTTTGTAGAAGAAAAACTTGTACTTGGGCAGCCTTTTATTTTCTTAAATGTATTTCCTTTTGTTACGTTACAAAGTATAGCAAATGCAAACTCGGACCACTTCCAACGGGTGATATAATCGCTCATTTAAAATTATCGTATTTATGATTTTTTTTGCCTTTTGAAAAGTGTATCGAGTTAGTCTTCAAGCTCATAGATAGAGGTACTCACAACAGTACTTACAAAAAGGATCAGTTTTATTATACATTGTTAGTTGTAGGGCAATACCAGACTAATAAAATGACTTTTACCAAAGCGTTTTACGTAAAAAGCTCTTCGAGCATATTATAATGCATAGGACTATCAAATAAAATTATTTATAAGCTATGTAGAATCTGAGATTTATGTTTACAATTAATTTGACTAGAAAAAAGTGCAGCATGTTAAAGATATTAGAATGTGGTAATAAATATACTCGTACTCTATTGTTGAGTTTTGGGACGTAAATAATGCGTATTAAATTATAAATATTATGTATCAAAGTAAAAAGGCTTTTTATTAGGCGGAAATTGCGGAGCATGTGCTTCACAACAGTTATTTAGAAGAAAGACCAAAATTTTTATTTTAACAAATAAATAAATCGATAAATACAAGTTTTGTGTAGTTTTAATCAACCGCCCCATTCATGAGTATTTTACCGATTAAGAAAGATAATAATAAAAGAACCAGTTGGTCGATTTTATCAATTAGTCGCAATTTTTCTAGTTTCTGCGTAGGAATAACAGAGAATATTGCGATTTAGTTTTTCTATCTTAGATTGTTTACCGTCAAATTATTGTTATGATTATTATTATTACTGTTGTTATTTTTTTAGTATTGTTTTCATTGTTAGTGTTATTGTTTTATTTGAAAATTTTATATTATATACACGCTAGAAAAATATTATTAAAAGATGGCATTTGTCTTAATATAGACGCTTGAGAGAAATAATGAAATTTTACAATAATAACTCCTTAGGGCACGAATAATATTTATAATAATTTTAATGAACCATTCATATGAATCATTTACTATTAAATGAACTCGCGTAAAGACACAACAGTCATCGGAGATTATCATGATCTCCCGTCCCATCAGGATTCATTAGCGATTGAACGCGATCGTGAACGATAAGCACGCGTACGTGTTTGACTCGCGAATACTATTCCACCCAACGTTGATAACATTTTCCGTGCGAGAGGGATCGATTCACTTCCGGTATACGTGACAACCAATGTGGGTGTCAAGGTGAAGGGCAGAGGTGCTATCGACGCGCGTGGTAACTGGACTCTCAAAATAGCAAGAGTCGTTGGTAACGATGAACTCCTGAGGCCGGAAGTCACGCTGGAGGATAGGCTTGTATCGCGCTTTATCATCTCTATGCTTCTATATGGATTTTGAATAGAATACATTTGGTTTGAATTTTTTATATAGTTAAAGGTTTACTTTTGAATAAAGTATGGCTCAGTTTCGGACTGAGTATGTAACTATGAAGTTGGAATTACTTCAATGGTCTGAACGTGAGTCGTAAGTAGATGTGTATTATTATGCTAATACAATTAGAAAAAGTAAATCGTATGTACCTTACGGTAGTCAATAAATGTCAGATAGAGATATTCGGCACTAACATCATTTTACTTCACACTCATCTTTTATTTTTTTAACACGATAAACACGTTGATTTAGTCTACCTTTACACGAAGTACTCATACATTAGTAATATCGATATGATAAGAAATGAAAGGTGGCCAGGGTGAAAGTTTGAATTTTTATACACCGAGTGTCTATTTAAAGCACGCATTTGTCTTTAAGATCCATAACATATTTATAATTTATATAATTTTTGCAGGAGATACTATAAAAATATTGATATCTACTAATCATTGAATAAGAACAAGGTTAACGACTGAATATATTAGAATATATAATAGAGAGGACGATCGCCTATGTTTAAAGGTCATTATTGTATTTTATCAATTATATATTTGACAATAAGACACAAGACAACTGAAGGACGTACCATCGCATCAAATCAACATCTTACAAATCTTCTCCAGAACTAGTATACTAGAATACTAGAACTAAGATCGACGCCTTCGATACATTAATTCTCTCCTTCCGCTTACTTGTCACTATTTATAATGATAATTAAATCATAACATATGTAAATTATCAGGCGATGGCTATGTACTAAATATATTTTTATTTATTCTTACTATTATTCCGCATTATTTTACCACATAACGAAATATAAGATCGGTGTACTGGAGAATACAAGAAAATTCGACAACAATGATATAAATATATATATGCATGTATGTATTCGAGGGGTTTTGATCGCACCAACGAGGAGGTTGCAGAAAATCAAACGTATCACCGTGTTCCCGACATTGAGATCTGTCATATCTTTTTCTATCCCTCGGTGTTCGAGTATATAAAAACGTGCAGATTTTGAACGTGTCGGGATCGCGATAGTTGCGGACGCGCTCTCATAAAAAAAATATAAAAAGGCTACGCAGTCGGATTCTCGCTTTTCATCGTTCTATTTTCGGCGGGAGGATGTTAAAGGGAAAAACTTCGAGATGGGTGGTAATCTCGGGAATCTCGGACACCGGAAGACAATTTTGTCGGTACGAGGGTCGACGAGGGTACTGAATGTGATCGGTGTTGAAAATCGCGAGCTGAAATAGCGCCTTATTAATGAACTGAATTCGAGGGTGAAAATATAAGATCGTTGCTGAATATCAGACTGTCAAAAGTTATTAAATATCATCTTCTCAGATCTTTATTGAATTAAAATGTCAGTGTATAAGCTACAAATGCATTTATTAGCTGATTTTTCTGATCATATGTGCATACGTCCGTGCATACGCGTAAGACAAAGAAAGAGATAGTGTGTAATATAAAAAATATATGACAATTAATGGTGAATATAATTTAGAAATTGAATATTTAAAAGATGCAAACAATTTTATTCTGATACATATAATTATAATCATGATAAAATTAAGACACAATTAAGTGAGCCTAATTTAAAAAATTCTCGTAAAAATTTATTTGGTTATCTTGAGCCGTTGTGCTCAGTCTATTAGTTTAGGCTCTATAGGAACGGATGTGAATGAGTGCCTGTAAGAAGACCCTGCGGGATTGAAGAGAGGAACGAAGGATCTCTTTCTTTCTCTTTCTCTTTCTCTTTCTCTTTCTCTCTCTCTCTTTCTCTCTCCTTTTTCCTTCTCTATTTCTTTCATTGTGTGCCATCTCAAGGAGACCACTTCCGCGAATCGAACGAGTTATTTCCACAGAGCAGCAGATCTCCCTCTCTCTTTCTCTCTGTCTATCTCTCTTGCTCTCTCCCGTCTCGACTCCTTACACGGGCATTATTATTGTACTTGGTCGACAGATAATAATTTTCGTGCAGGGCCCCGTCGACGACATGGATCTCTCGTACTAGACAAATCGTGAAGAGAGGGGAGGCGCAACTGACTTCAAAGGCGTTTAACGGCGGCCGTTATCGCATGTCCGGCAGCGGCCGCTGACTTATGCGCTTACATGCATATGTGCACACATGCGCATACAGTACCTCTCGCCGGGAGAGCGAATCTTTCAAAGAAAACTTCTAAGGGAGCCGCGTGTTCCCTTCTTTCCCTCATCTCCTTCTCTACCTCATCAGCCCCCTCCCCATACACTTTCCCGCACCTCGTCGTCATTCTTATAGAGTGAGTGGGAGTGAAGCCCCAGGATCGGAGCCTAGTTCCGTAGGGCCCATGCCGTTCTTTCGCTCGCGCTTTTAAATATTGTACTCGTATGCGTCCTTTTACAGCGTGCTCGTTCCTTTCCCGGATCTTTTTCTTCTTCTCGTTGTTTATTCGATTACGTAAAGAGTTACACCGGCAACGAATCACGAGTTTGCGATTGCTATCTCTATAACGGTAAAAAGTAGCCTGGACACTAGTTGGTATCGAACACCGTATACCTATATATTGTCAACTATTATTTTATAAGGTTTTAGATAGTTCGGTCTTTCTCTTTGGAAATAATGCCGCGAGCCAGTAATACCAGCATCGATATGCCAAGCGACCGCGATATCCATGGAGCGGAAATGTAATGTAACGTACGTGTGCGCATACTTCTCAAATATGCGATTTACCTTAATTACTCGAACGCGAATACTTGATCTAGTATGATATACTTTGACAAGGATTGATATTGAATCGTGACAAAAATTTATGAGTACAGTGTACCAACTACAAAAATGCTTTATAATCCTGCGGCGATTTGTAATCATCTGTTATTAAATTTTCGTAGCGGATTGACACTGTACGCGCAATTTTGGCAAACAACGACACAACCTAACCTCAAAGCGAAGAACACGATTGCACTTGATAAACGTATCGAATAATAGATAATAGCGCCGACAAGCGAATTATAATGAAAGAGAGGGTGAGAAAAAGAAAGCGCGAATAAGCGAGTAAAAGGAAGATGATCGGTCAAGAGATACAGAAGGCACGAATAAAGCGCGAGAGACGCAAAATGAATAGAAAGAAGGCAGCGCAAACCTGTCACAATTATTAATTTGGTCTCCTAATGAATTCCTCGGACCAATGACTCACCGATAGACAAATAATTAACAACCGCGCGAATCTTAGATTACGCGATATTTCATGCATGTGCTCAAGATGCATCAACGATGACGTGGAACAATTTAAAATTCACGGCTCGACTAGCTTATGTTGACGGGCCGGGCTGGTCTTCAGTGTTTTTAAAATGCAAGAATCACAAACTTCGAGTATTAATAATTGATGCTTGAAGTTTGTTGTTTATACAATCTTCCGCACTTATCATTTTTGTAATAAGCGGATTGAGTAAGAAAGCGTCGTG